>NC_092164.1:17538538-17838538 GCF_045791955.1 Oncorhynchus clarkii lewisi | reverse complement strand
TTGACGTGGTTGGACTGTCCTAATACACCCTCACATGGCAACTTTGTTCCGCATAGATACTAATCATCTAGACCACGGGGATTGGTGGAAGTCATGCAAAACAGTTTTTTCCGCATTCATGTAATGATGGCACTGAAGCAGACACATTGAGCACACGTTTGGTATGTCAAAGCTTGTTGTACTAATTACATATTCCACCAACAAAGGTGATGGATACAATTTGAGATTTTAACTTTCCTGACCAGGACAGTCACGCAATACTGGAATATAAAAGAAAACCAGAAACCCTGAACATGTGAGTATATATATTATTAATGAGCTAGCAATGCTGTGTGTGTGCGCTCATCCGGAAAACGAGTGTGGGTGGCTTTTGACAGTTCAGTATGGGGTTCACGTCCAACTGACCGTCAGCTGGCTAGAGATCGTGTGTGGTGTAACGTTATGGGTTCAAATAACACATTGAATGTCAGAATACAACTATAGGAATTATATTAATTCTAGGTCAAATAGATTAAAGCTAGTATAAACTGCTGATCGTCTCTTATGGGAAAATGTAGCACAAATCTATTGCTTCATGCTAATGCTTGCTACGTCGGTTTTGACGTTTTGGTAGGGGCGCGTCAGTTTTAGCTAGGTGGCTGTCACTGGCTAGAAATTGTGTGTATGGTGTACTGATTCAAAGAAACCATCAGATGAAATTTCAGAATATAATTCATTATATGGCTAATAGATTGACGTTAGTACCAATTGCAGATATCTTATGAGAGCAGGTAGCATTGTTAGTCTATGCTCGCTAGCTAGCTTAGCTTGCTAGCTAGCTAATTCATTTTGATGTCAGATCTACTTAGCTGGCTAGTTCTTACCAGTGTCTGTCTGGATGTCGGCGTTTCAGAGCAAGTTCAACCATCATTTAACCCCCGGGAATGCTGTTCCATGGAGTTGTATCCCTAGATTAGCAAGGTATGTGTGTGTAGGTGTCAGTCAGTGTCATACAGGTTCGATTGCATCACAGAATAAAATGATATGATACAAAGGTAAACCCCATTTTCTCCAAAACACAATACAATAGAGGCAGGATACTTGTCCACATGATTAAGCATGCATTTAATCTAACAAAAATGACATGAACTAATTTTTGACCAAATGAGCAGTTACTGCCTTTTTGCTTGGGAGGGCAGAATAGGGAAGACATCAACACTATGAAATAACACATGTGGAATCATGTAGTAAGCAAAGAAGTGCTACAAAATACATTTTATATTTGAGATTCTTTAAAGTAGCCACCCTTTGCCTGGATGACAGCTTTGCACACTCTTGGCATTCTCTTAACCAGCTTCATGAGCTAGTCATCTGGAATGCATTTTAATTAACACGTGTGCCATGTTCAAAGTTAATTTGTGGAATTTCTTTCCTTAATGCGTTTGAATCAATCAATTGTGTTGTGACAAGGTAGGGGTTGTTTACAGAAGATTGCCCTATTTGGAGAAAATTAACAAGTCCATATTATGGCAAGAACAGGTCAAATAAGCAAAGAGAAACAACAGTCCATCATTACCTTAAGACATGAAGATCAGTCAATCAGGAAAGTTTCAAGAACTTTGAAAGTTTCTTCAAGTGCAGTCGCAAGAACCATAAAGCGATATGATGAAACTGGCTCTCATGAGGACCACCACAGGAAAGAAAGACCCAGAGTTACCTCTGCTGCAGAGGATAAGTTCATTAGAGTTACCAGCCTCATAAATTGCAGACCAAATAAATGCTTCACAAAGTTCAAGTAACAGACACATCTCAACATCAACTTTTCAAAGGAGACTGCGTTAATCAGACCTTCATGGTCAAAATTCTGCAAAGAGATCACTACTAAAGGACACCAATAATAAAAAGAGACTTGCTTGGGCCAAGAAACACAAGCAATCGACATTAGACTGGTGGAAATCTGTCCTTTGGTCAGATCAGTCCAAATTTGAGATTTTGGTTCCAACCTCCGTGTCTTTGTGAGACGCAGAGTAGGTGAACGGATGATCTCCGCATATGTAGTTCACAGCGTGAATCATGGAGGATGAGGTGTGATGGTGTGGGGTTGCTTTGTTGGTGACACTGTCTGTGATCTATTTAGAATTCAAGCACACTTAACCAGCATGGCTACCACAGCATTCTGCAGCGATCCGCCATCCCATCTGGTTTGCGCTTAGTGGAACTAATCATTTGTTTTCAACAGGACAATGACCCAACACACCTCCAGGCTGTGTAAGGGATATTTGAACAAGAAGGAGAGTGATGGAGTTCTGCATCAGATGATCCAGCCTCCACAATCACCCGACCTCATCTCAAGTGAGATTGCTTGGGAAAAGCAGCCAACAAGTGCTCAGCATATGAGCGAACTCCTTCAAGACTGTTGAAAAGGCATTCCAGGTGAAGATGGTTGAGAGAATGCCAAGTGTGTGCAACGCTGACATCAAGTAAGTTTAGTAAGTTCAAGACAACTGGTAACTCGGGAAAAAGGAGCTACGACTTGGAAAATACGTTTTCATTTTTCATCCAGCTCGGAATTGTAAATTTGGAACTCGGGCCTCTTTAAATCAAATCAAATCAAATGTATTTATATAGCCCTTCGTACATCAGCTGATATCTCAAAGTGCTGTACAGAAACCCAGCCTAAAACCCCAAACAGCAAGCAATGCAGGTGTAGAAGCACGGTGGCTAGGAAAAAGAGCTCTTTAAAGAGCTACGACCTGAAGATCACTGACATAATCATGATTCAAGCTTTTTTTGTTGAGTTCCCAGTTGTCTTAAAAGTATCATGAATCCAGAGAATGCCAGACCTTGATGACAAAGTTTGATGACAAAATTTGCCCACGAAGGACCGCTGCACCACCTTCCTGTTCAAGTGAGCACAGCACAACAAGTTGAGTCCAAAAATGTCTTGTATGATTCATAATTGATTTAATTAGGCAGGGAGAAATGTATACTGTAGCTAAGAAATGAACACTAAGTGTATGTTGTGTAGTAAGCTGCTAGTAGCCCATGTTCCTCACTGGATGAAGGAACTATTTCGCTGCCAGACAAGGCTCTAGCTGATAGCCAGGTGTAGCAGTGGTAAGGTGTTGGGACTCTGCTGTTGGGACAGCTTTATGTAGGCTATAACAGTTTGTGGGCACTGTTTGTCACGTTATAGGGCAATTAATATATTGTTTATCAAATCAAATCACATTTTATTTGTCACATACACATGGTTAGCAGATGTTAATGCGAGTGTAGCGAAATGCTTTTGTTGTGTAGTATAGTGGCTTTGTTGGCATTCATCCCACACAATTTTTTATTTCCCCGCCAAGATTTACAAGCTCAAATCGCCACTGATCATATTCCCTCTATAATATTTCCGCTATCATATTCCTCTCTATTATATTCTCTCTAACATATTACCCTGTATTATAATAATATATATCATATTCCCCTCTATCATATTCTGTGTATTATATTCCCCTATATCACATTCCCCTCCATCATATTCCCCTCAATCATTTTCTCCGCTATCATATTCCCCTCCATCATATTCCTCTCTATCATATTCTGTGTATTATATTCCCCGCTATCTTTTTCCTCTCCATCATTTCCCTCTCTATCATATTCCCCTGTATTATAATAATCTATATCATATTCCCCTCTATCATATTCTGTGTATTATATTCCTCTATCATATTTCCTCTATGGCTGCTTTGCGTGATGTATTGTTGTCTCTTCCTTCTTGCCCTTTGTGCTGTTGTCCCTGCCCAACAATGTTTGTACCCTGTTTTGTGCTGCTACCATGTTGTGCTGCTGCCATGTTGTGTTGCTACCATGTTATTGTCATATTGTGTTGCTACCATGCTGTGTTGTCATGTGTTGCTGCCATGCTATGTTGTCATCTTAGTTCTCTCGTTGGGCAGAGACTGTCCCAAGATCGCGTAGCAGTCGGAGGTGTGTTTTCTTGTCTTGTCCGGTGAAAATATTCGCTTTCCTCGTTTATTTGTACATATTTCATATACAGTGGGGAGAACAAGTATTTGATAAGCTGCCTATTTTGCAGGTTTTCCTACTTACAAAGCATGTAGAGGTCTGTAATTTTTTTATCATAGTATATCAGTATTTTTGGGCGCCGATTATAAAAATAAATATATATATATATATTTTTTTTTACCTTTATTTAACTAGGCAAGTCAGTTAAGAACACATTCTTATTTTCAATGACGGCCTAGGAACGGTGGGTTAACTGCCTCGTTCAGGGGCAATACTCCACAAGGAGACTGCCTGTTACGCAAATGCAGTAAGCCAAGGTAAGTTGCTAGCTAGCATTAAACTTATCTTATAAAAGACAATCAATCATAATCACTAGTTAACTACACATGGTTGATGATATTACTAGATATTATCTAGCGTTTCCTGCGTTGCATATAATCTGACTGAGCATACAAGCATACACGTATCTAAGTATCTGACTGAGCGGTGGTAGGCAGAAGCAGGCGCGTAAACATTAATTCAAACAGGCTTTCTTTGCGTTTTGCCAGCAGCTCTTCGTTGTGCGTCAAGCATTGCGCTGTTTATGACTTCAAGCCTATCAACTCCCGAGATGAGGCTGGTGTAACCGACGTGAAATGGCTAGCTAGTTAGCGCGCGGTAATAGCGTTTCAAACGTCACTCGCTCTGAGCCTTCTAGTAGTTGTTCCTCTTGCTCTGCATGGGTAACGCTGCTTTGATGGTGGCTGTTGTCGTTGTGTTGCTGGTTCGAGCCCAGGGAGGAGCGAGGAGAGGGATGGAAGCTATACTGTTACACTGGCAATACTAAAGTGCCTATAAGAACATCCAATAGTCAAAGGTTAATGAAATACAAATGGTATAGAGGGAAATAGTCCTATAATTCCTATAATAACTACATCCTAAAACGTCTTACCTGGGAATATTGAAGACTCATGTTAAAAGGAACCCACCAGCCTTCATATGTTCTGAGCAAGGAACTGAAACTTTAGCTTTCTTACATAGCACATATTGCACTTTTACTTTCTTCGCCAACACTTTGTTTTTGCATTATTTACACCAAATTGAACATGTTTCATTATTTACTTGAGGCTAAATTGATTTTATTGATGTATTATATTAAGTTAAAATAAGTGTTCATTCAGTATTGTTGTAATTGTCATTATTTCAAAAAATGAATAAAAAATTGGCCGATTAATCGGTATCGGCTTTTTTGGTCCTCCAATAATTGGTATCGGTATTGGTGTTGAAAAATCATAATCGGTTATTTATTTATTTTTCTCTTTTGTACCCCAGTATCTCTACTTGCACATGATACTCTGCACATCTATCACTCCAGTATTAATGATAATTTGTAGTTATTTCGCCTCTATGGCCTATTTTTTTGCCTTACCTCATTAATAATATTACGTTTGCACACTCTGAACATAGATTTTTACTATTATGCTATTAACTGTACGTTTGTTTAACCCATGTGCAACTCTGTGTTGTTTTTGTCGCACTGATTTGTTTTATCTTGGTCAGGTTGCAGTTGTAAGTGAGAACTTGTTCTCAACTGGCCTACCTTGTTAAAAACTAATTGACGCTACCCATTCCGTTAACGTTAGGATAATTTTCATCAACAACCGCTGAATTGCAGAGCGCCACATTCAAATAATATTACTATAAATATTTATATTCATGAAATCACAATATAGCAAAACACAGCTTAGCTTTTTGTTAATCCGTCTGTTGTGTCAGATTTTGAAAATATGCTTTACAGCGAAAGCAATCCAAGCGTTTGTGTAAGTTTATCGATTACTAGACAAAACATTATGGACACCTAGCATCAAAGTAGCTTGGTCACGAAAATGAGAAAAGCAATAAAATTAATTGCTTACCTTTGATCTTCGGATGTTTTCACTCACGAGACTCCCAGTTACACAATAAATGTTCCTTTTGTTCCATAAAGATTATTTTTATATCCAAAATACCTCAGTTTGTTTGGCGCGTTGTGTTCAGAAATCCACAGGCTCGAGCGGTCAAAACAACGCAGACAAATTCCAAATAGTATCCGTAATGTCCACAGAAACATGTCAAACGTTTTTTATAATCAATCCTCAGGTTGATTTTAAAGTATATAATCGATAATATATCAACCGGCACTGTCTCTTTTTCAGTAGGAGAGGGAGAGTCAATGGCTGCACCACTCTGTTGCGCAAGCAAAACTCATGCGAACACCCAGCTAGCTATCCACTACGCGATGTTATCTTGCTCGCTCATTTTTCAAAATAAAAGCCTGAAACTATGTCTAAAGACTGTTGACACCTCGAGGAAGCGATAGGAAAGGGGATCTGGTTGATATCCCTTTAAATGGAGCGAAGGCAGGCTATGGAACATATAGCTTTCAAAATAGAGGCCTCTTCCTGGTTTTATTTTCCTCAGGTTTTCGCTTGCAATATCAGTTCTGTTATACTCACAGACAATATTTTGACAGTTTTGGAAACTTTAGAGTGTTTTCTATCCTAATCTGTCAATTATATGCATATTCTAGCATATGGGCCTGAGAAATAGGCCGTTTACTTTGGGAACGTTCTTTTTCCAAACATAAAAATAGTGCCCCCTAGCTGAAAGAGGTTAAAGTGTTGTGTTGCCTCACTTGTCGTGTTTTGTCCTATGTTTTAAGTTTATTTATTTATTTTTAATCCCAGACCCCATCCCCGCATGAGGCCTTTTGCCTTTTGGTAGGCCGTCATTGTAAATAAGAATTTGTTCTGAACTGACATGCCGAGTGAAATAAAATAAAATATCATATTCCTTCTATCAAATTCCTCTGTATCATATTCCTCTCCACCCTCCAACTCCCCCTGTTCTTCCTCAACTCCTCATCATTAAACACTCCCCAGATGTGTGAAAAGTCAACATTTTGTGTTTATACAGTGTTGTACAGTATGCCTTAACAAAAATCAAACAGAGTAAACATTTTTTATTTTATTTTTAAATGCTTCGTTCTTTCATTGCATGCAAAAATACCATATCCCTCCCTCCCTACTCTCTATTACCCAGTCTACTCATCCATCTTCAAGCTTTCATCCCTTCCCTGCTCTTCTATCACCGTCTCAGTTCCACCTCCAGCTGGTTCCCTCTTTTTCTTCTCCTCCAGTCTCTTCCTCTCCTCTCTCCTCATCTTTTCTCTCTTCTTCTCCTCCTTTTCTTGAATCTTTCTCTCCATCTCCAAGAATGCAGCTTGAGCTTTCTCTCTCTTTTTCAGCTCCTCAGAACACTTCTTCTCTTTCTTAATTCTGTCTTTCATCATGTCATTATGTATCTTCATCAGCCCCTCTAACCTCTTTTTCTCTGCCTTTTCCTTCTCTTTTCTTTCCTTCTCTCTCTTTTTCTGTTCTAACTTCTCCCTCTTCTTCTCAGCCTTCATGACTTTCTTCTGCTCTTTCTCTCTCTCCTTCATCTCTTTCTTCTCCCTCTTTTTTTGCTCCTCCTCCTTGTGTTTTATCTCCTTTCTCTCTTTCTCTTCATCTTTCAACTTCTTATTCAGTTTCTTATTTTTCTCTTTTTCCTCCATCTTCAAAAATGGGATTTTCTGCATTTGGTTCATGAGCAGAAAGCCCACTCTTCCCAGGATGGTTTCTGCTCTCTCTGTTGAAACCTTCCCAATAGAGCACTTGGAATGGGCACAATCCGCCTCACTCTTCAATCCCTCCCTCGGGCTCACCTCCTCAGTGACGCTCCTCTCTTCACTCTCAATTTCAATGCCTATCCAATGATCCTAACAGGAAGACATTGACTCTAGATGTAATATTGTTCCAATGTAGCACATTCAATACACAACTGAGTGATCAACATACAATGATGGCCTCATGGGGCACCCCATTAGATTTTACAATATCTATAGATGTTCCTGGGTCCATACTAAAAGTAATACAAATGCTAACCCTAGTGAGGGGTGATGTTTTATACTATGAGCAAAGAGCAGCAGGGTTGGGGTCAATTCCATTTCAATTCCGATCAAAAGACTCTAAGATTCCAATTCTCTTCAACGCATTGAATTGAAATGGAAATGACCACCATCCCTGTAAAGTAGTAAGGTGAAATTCGACACCTACCTTTGCCTCTTCCAGGGTCCAGGGCCTGGGTTCCTCATCCTCTGACCTGCATATGGATGCTCCAACTCTAACAGGCATCTTAGTGACTACGCAGATCAGAGGGTTGGGCAGCTCATCATTGCGGGTTGCCAGAGTTAAGTTAGCATCTGAGACCAGCTGTTGAGCTTGAGGGCAGATATCCACCTCCACAGTAGTGCCCCTTCCTTTCTGATCTGGCTGCTTGGGGTCCTTGTCATGGATGCATGCCAGGCTTGGAGGAAGTGCATGGACAGGGCTTTTATCACCCATCATTTCCTCTCTCTTGACAGTGGATGCAACTGCACTTTCCTCTATGTCAACTGAGCACTCTGTGGTGTTCTCAACGGTCTCCTCTGGCTGTTTGTGGTCAATGTTGTGGGTGCAGGGCAGCCTTAGAGACAGTGCTGTGGGTGCAGGAGGACTTTTTTCAGCCAAAAACTCCTCTTGGAGGACAGTGGACACGGAAGCGACTGCTTCACGGGCAACTGGACACTTGCTGGTGCCCTCTACTGCCTCCTCTGGTAGTTTGTAGTCATTGTCAAAGACAAGTTGCAGGCTTGAAGGCAGCACTAAGGGAAGACCTGTGGCTGCTGATGGATCCTCTCTATTAGCAACTGATGCCTCTGCGGCGACTGAGCACTCAGTGGCTTCCTCTATCGTCTCCTCTGGCTGCTTATGGTCATTGTCCAAAACGTGTGACAAGCTTGGAGGCAGCCTTGGAGCAGGGCTTTTATCCAGGTCCTCTCCCTGGACAATGGATGTGCCTACAGCGATCTCTGTGGCAAGGGAGGACTCGGGTACATCCTCTTTTTCCTCCTTGGTCAGTTTGTGGTCAGAGTCACAGATACATGGCGAGCTTGGAGGCAGTGCTGCAGGGTCAGGAGGGCTTTGATCAGCTCCCATGTCCTCTTTGAGGTGAGTGGACACATCATTGGTTGTTTCACTGGCAACTGGACACTTGTTGGTTCCCTCTACTGCCGCCCCTGGCAGTTTGTCGTCAAAGACACGTGGCAGACTTGGAGGCAGCATTGGGACAGGGCATTTAGCTGCTGATCTGTCCACTCCATCAACAGTAGCTGTGCCTGAAGTGGCCTCTGTAGCAAATGAGACCACATAGGATTCCTCTACTGTGTGCTCTGGAGGCATGAAGTCATCGTCAACGACTGGTGGCAGGCATGGAGGCAGCACTGAAGGAAGAATTGTAGCTGCCCATCGGTTCTCTCTCTTGACAGTGGCTGTATCTGCAGTGTCCACTGTGGCAACTCGGCACTCCGTGGCTGAAACAGCAGGCTGGGAGGTTTCCGGGACTTTGAATGAATTGCCAATGAACCGCTGAGCCAGTGGTGGGAGGGAGAAAGGATAGAATCTGTCCTCTTCCTTGATATTAGATATTGCCACTAGAGAATCTGAGTCCTCAGTGGTTCCCTCTACTGTCTGCTGTGGTGGAATGGAGTCATCGTTAAAGAAGTGTGGCAGGTATCGATGCAGCATTGAGGAAAGATGTGTATCTGTCGACAAGTCCTCTCTTCTACCAGCAGATACATCTGCTGTGTCCTCTGTGGAAACTGGGCACTCAGCAGGGACAAAGTAGGAAAATACAATGAATCGCTGTGCATCCTGAGTGCGTATGACCAATGGAGAGGGGGGATGCAACATGGTTGGTATTGGCCTCCGATTGGTGAAAGCCAGTGGTGGGAGGGAGTCAATACAGGGAGCCATGAACTCAGTGAGTGGACGTTTGGTCACATCTCTCACATTCTGCAGGAGAAAAGAAACAGACATGATGAAAGTGATCACATTCAGTACATACATTCTTTATGAGTGAACTCTATTTACTTTTACATCACATATACAGTGCCTTCGGAAAGTATTCAGACCCTTTCACTTCTTCCACATTTTGTTACCTCAGCCTTATTCTAAAATTGATTAAATCATTTTTTTCAGTCAAAGCAAGAACAGAATCGTTCCAAATTCATTTAAAATAAAAATAATGGGAATATGCTTTCGTATTCAGTACTTTGTTGAAGCACCGTTGGCAGCGATTACAGCATAGAATCTTCTTGGGTATTACGCTACACACTCGGCATACTTGTGTTTGGGGACTTTCTCCCATTCTTCTCTGCAGATCCTCTCAAGCTCTGTTAGGTTGGATGGGGAGAGTTGCGGCACAGCTATTTTCAGGTCTGTCCATAGATGTTCGATCCGGTTCAAGTCCGGGCTCTGGCTGGGCCACTCAAGGACATTCAGAGACGTGTCCCAAAGTCACTCCTGCGTTGTCTTGGCTTGTGCTTAGGGTCGTTGTTCTGTTGTAAGGTGACCCATCGCCCCCAGTCTGAGGTCCTGAGCGCTCTGGAGCAGGTTTTCTTCAAGGATCTCTCTGTGCTCCGTTCATCTTTGCCTCGATCCTGACTAGTCTCTTAGTCCACGCCGCTGAAAAACATCCCCACAGCATGATGCTGCCACCACCGTGCTTGACTGTGCCGTAGGTGCCAGATTTCCTCCAGACGTGACGCTTGGCAATCAGGCCAAAGATTTCAATCTTGGTTTCATCAGACCAGAGCATCTTGTTTCTCATGGTCTGAGAGTCAATGGGTGCCTTTTTGGAAACTCCAAGTGGGCTGTCATGTGCCTTTTACTGAGGAGTGGCTTCCATCTGGCAAATCTACCGTAAAGGCCTGATTGGTGAAGTGCTGCAGAGATGGTTGTCCTTCTGGAAGGTTCTCCTATCTCCACAGAGGAACTCTTGTGCTCTGTCAGTCACTATCGGGTTCTTGGTCACCTCCCCGACTAAGACCCTTCTCCTCCGAATGCTCAGCTTGCCGGGCGTCCAGCTCTAGGAAGAGTCTTGGTGGTTCCAAACTTCTTCTATTTAAGAATGATGGAGGTCACTGTGTTCTTGGGGACCTTCAATGCTGCGGACATCTGTTTCTCGACACAATCCTGTCTCGGAGCTTTACGGACAATCCCTTCTACCTCATGGTTTGGTATTTGATCTGGCATGCACTGTCCACTGTGGGACCTTATATAGACAGGTGTGTGCCTTTCCAAATCATGTCATATCAATTTCATTTACAACAAGTCCAATCAAGTTGTAGAAACATCGAAAGGACGATCAATGGAAACAGGATGCACCTGAGCTCAATTTCGAGACTCATAGCAAAGGGTCTGTATACTTATGTAAATAAAGTATTTCTGTTTTTAAATGTAATACATTTTCAATACAAATGTAACACAGTTTTTTCGCATTGTAATTGTGGGGTATTATGTGTAGATTGCTGAGAATCTTTATTTTATTTAATCCATTTTAGAATGAGGATGTAAAGTAACAACAGGTGGAATAAGTAAAGGTGTCTGAATACTTTCCTAAGACACTGTATATATCTAGTGTCCTCTCAGATGCTCTGCACCAGTCTGTACCAACCCTGGGTCTTCTAGCTAACGGGTCAACTAAGTGTAAAAATACATGCACTACACCCAGCACAACATTTGACATTTTAGACATTTAGCAGACGCTTTTGTCCAGAACAATTTACCGTTAGTGCATTCAACTTAAGGTAGCTAGGTCAGACAACTACATTATCCTGATTTGAAGGTCTATGAGAGATCGCTTGGTCTTGTTATTTAATTTTTTTTAAAGACAAGGCAACCATAAGAACTGAGGACTGTGTACATAACAATACTCAGAGACATACACAATACAACACAAGAAAAGTTATCAGACAAAATACTGTTAGCTTACGTTCAATGGCATATGGCACATTTTGCCAGTATATTGACATATATTTGATTTAATCAATATTGTTCAACAGAACTCTAGTCGACTTTGTCAAAGTTGGTCTTGTTACCTCCTCAATCAGGCTTGGCATTTTCCTCGTCTCAAACCAAATCCTCTTCATCTCCTTCTCCTGCTCCCTCTGGATCTGTCTCACCAGAACCAACCTGGCTCCCAGCTCCATCATGTAGTCTGTCTGGATCTCCCTATCCTTCAACTGACACTCAGCCCTCCTCTGTGTCAGCGTTGAACCCTCCATGTCTTCCTCCTAGCTAACAATAAGTCTGGAAAATACATAACGTTGTAGTAAGTGGTGTGTTGCTAACCAAAGAATAATACATCTCTTTACGATGTGCTCACATTTCTTCCCCTTTACTTACAATTAAGCAAGTGACAATCCCAATCCAGAGATGATTACGCAATAGGCCTATCTGAATTATTAGTAAAAAGTTGGCTACTGGAAAAGCGACCAAGTTCAAATGAATCAATTTTGGCTGTTCCTATCATTATGTGCACAATATCCTTCATGACATCTTCATTGTGATGCAAGGCGTTGCCATTGGAGATGAGAAAGCACAACATAGACTTTAACAATCAAACTTCAGGCTCTCTCTGTACCTTACTATTGAGCCTTATTCAACCCCCTCATGTAACGCCACTCCATATTGGCCCTGGTTCTCACAAACCACACTAATCACTTATATAATATCATTCAAAAAGGTTTTGGGGGAAGAAAGTGACTATTTCCATCATGGACCTAGCTTGTTGTACAGTTGAATCTATTTTAATCATACCAGTCTGCTCTTTGAGTGCCTCTGAGAGCAACTCAATTTAAAGAGGTACATATTTGGTACATTATTGAGATAATTGATTACAATGTATGTTGGGGATTAACACAGAGATGCGGTTTTCTTTCACCAATAGAATGTATTTGCCTTTAGGCTGGCTGACTACAACAACTGTAACATGCCATCTCAGTTGTCAGGATGAACAATTTTCTCACAAAAAAATGGATTCAAACAAACTGTCTCTCGTCAATAGTTTCACTTGTCACCATGATTGCATGTCAGGCCTACTTAAAGGGTCATGTTAGTACACAAGTCATTTAAAAAGTAGTTATTCTTCAGAAACATAGTTAAATAGTAAGTTATATTACAACCTACCTCTCAAGTAAGCAGCGTGTTCTCTTGCTAATGAAATAGGACATGAATCATCTGTCAGTGGTTAGTTGAATCAGTCTCTTTGCACTGTTCTGTTTGTCTGTGCAACAGCTAACCTCCCAGAATCAGAATCTTGTGATGTCACAATGAAGGCCCCATTGCTATGACTACCCACAGAAGCTCTCATGTGTAATCAAATGCTAGAACAATTCCCTTTTTTTTAACCTGTTGAGCACAGTCATATGTAATATTTACATTGAATCCATGTAACCACATTTTTTATTAAAATAAAATGCTCTACCTCATCAAATGGTTGACCATTCATAATACAGGTGTTTTGCTTAATTCAAAGTCAATATGTTTTAGATTTCACAACTAGCATCCAGGTTTACTTAGGTTATTTGTTTGATCTCAGCCTACCACTAATGTCCATTTTTTTCATCATCCTCATCATTATTAATTAAATACATGCTGTAGGCTACCTTACTACACTAAAACAAGTCTTCCATAGTCTATGCCACCTCAGTATCACAGTTCCAAGAAATGAGGTTTCAAGAAAACATCTCTCTTCAATGGCCTCAGCTATTAGCCATATGATCAACAAGATCAAATGCTGTACTAAAATCAAGAAGCATCTCAACCATAAGTTTATTTTGGTCAAGTGACCTGATCCATTGATCGGTTAAAACAACTAGAGCTGTTGCAGTTGAGGGATCTTCACGGTTCGCATGCTGGTAGAGAAATAAGATGTGCTGGGTGTGTAATTATCTAGGCCTGAAACATTTGATTGAAGAGTAGGTGTCCCTGAATTCTTGCATTGTAGTTCAATTTATTATTAAGGAAATCAATATCAGCTGACTATAGAACAGTAGTTTTAGACCTGCCAACAGGGCCCATTGTTTAAAAACTTGTTTGAAATGTTTCTTATCCATGTCTTTCCAGTTGATCTAACCAATCAGACTCAAGAGCGTCACACATTCCTCCATTCATTCTCGATCATTTTCCTATCTATCATATTCTCATCTATCATATCAAACAGATACAATTACATTCAAAGCAGAAAATATATACAGAGCAAATGTATGAGATTGAACACATACATTTCACAATGAACAGTTGATCTGACCCCCATTTTGCAGTTTCACTATGGCTTTAGTCATCAGTCAAGAGGGACACATTTTATTAAGGTAGTTGTGTTTCAGGGACTGTCAGTTTAAGAGGTTTTAAATCTTAAAGTGATCTAATCAAACAAATCCTCTCTGTCACATTCCTCTCCATCATATTCCCCTCCATCATATTCCTCTCTATCATACTCCTCTTTATCATACTATCATATTCTTCTTTATCATATCATCATATTCCTCTTTATCATATTATTATATTCCTCTCCATCATATTCCCCTCTATCATATTCCCCTCCATCATATTCCCCTCCATCATATTATCATATTCCTCTTTATCATATTATTATATTCCCCTCCATCATATTATCATATTCCTCTTTATCATATTATCATATTCCTCTCTATCATATTCCCCTCCATCATATTCCCCTCTATCATATTATCATATTCTTCATCATATTATCATATTCCTCTTTATCATATTATCATATTCCTCTATCATATTATTATATTCCCCTCCATCATATTCCCCTCTATCATATTATCATATTCTTCTTTATCATATTATCATATTCTTCTTTATCATATTATCATATTCTTCTTTATCATATGATCATATTCCTCTTTATCATATGATCATATTCCTCTTTATCATATTCCTCTTTATCATATTCCTCTCTATCATATTCCTCTTTATCATATGATCATATTCCTCTTTATCATATTCCTCTCTATCATATTCCTCTTTATCATATTATCATATTCCTCTCTATCATATTCCTCTTTATCATATCATATTCCCCTCTATCAGGTTCTTCTCTACCCTCCATCCACTGCCCCTCCTTCCTCCTAGTCCTCATCTCAATACAGCCCCTCTCCATCCACCAGAGCACGATGGAGAGCTCTTCCTCCAGCCTGGAAAGTACCATCTCCTTGTCAACCAGGCAACCTTCCTTTTCCACATATTTGATTGCCTCCTCTTTAACTCTAAGTTGCTCTTTATTGATCCTCAAAATCACCCCTGACCTGGGCTTTGAGATGATCTGACGTCTCGTTTGTTTGAGACATTTCTCGTTGCTGCTCCTTCTATTCCAGCACACTAATGTCCTTCTTGAAGTAGCATACATCTGAGGCTACCTCTTTTTTTCAGATCCTTATGTGCTTCTCTTATAGGTTGGAATGTGTGTCCTCTGTCGTCTCTCCCATCTCTGCAGATCAGATTACTGTCCGTCTCCCGAGCCTCTATCTTTTAGGATCTCTCTCCAGTTTCAGCTGGTAGGCCACATTCCTGATCAGTCTGTTGATCTGGAAGTTTCTGGCTCTGACCAGAGCTGGTGTTCAGCATTCCGGCTGTCTTGGAGCCATCTCCAAGGTGTGCTAGGCAGACAGCTCAGAGACACAGGCTCAGTGTAGATCTCTGTGCAGATGGAACAGGACAGGTGCTCTGCCAGGTCAGAGGAAGCTGTGGTCATAATGGAGATGACTGTGCTCGTGCTCAGTGTGTGAGAGAAAGAGGCAGTATCAGAATACCCATATTAGCATACTAAATAGTATGCAAAAAATATGTTTTATAGTATGTGAAATTTAGAAAGTATGCAGCCGTCACATGCTAGTCGGAACTAGGAAACTCTGGAATGTCCGACTTGCTGATTCGTTGAATGCGACACGTATATAACTACAACCAGTAAGCAAGTCTGACATTTCCGAGTTTCTTAGTTCCGGCTAGCACATAAACGCAGTACTCTGAATGCGTCATCTAATGCACGATTGCATTGACTCCGTCATTTGTACATGTTGGTACAGCGCTTCATTGTATCTGATTATCAGCTTTTGTCAAACATGTGAGTGGGAAAAGAAGAGTGAATTCTGCAAGGGTGGGCAACTCCAGTCCTCGAGGGCCTGATTGATGTCACACTTTTTCTCCATCCCTAGCAAACACAGCTGATTCATCAAACTGCATTCTAAACTGAAGATCATGATTAGGTGATTATTGGAGTCAGGTGTGTGAGCTGGGGCAAAACTGTGACACCAATCAGGCCCTCCAGGACTGGAATTACCCACCCCTGTTACGAGATCAAATGCCAAAATTAGTACATACCCTAATCTAACTGCCTGTAGCTCAGGATCTGAAGCAAGGATATGTATATTCTTGATACCATTTGAAAGGAAACACTTTGAAGTTTGTGTTAATGTGAAAATAATGTAGGAGAATATAACACATTAGATCTGGTGAAAGACATTAAACAACCGTTTTTTTGTACCATCATCTTTGAAATGCAAGAGAAAGGCCAAAATGAATTATTCTAGCCCAGGTGCAATTTAGACTTTGGCCACTAGATGACAGCAGTGTATGTGCAAAGTTTTAAAGTGATCCAATGAACTGCATATCTATTAAAAATGTTTTATCAAGACTGCCCAAATGTGCCTAATCGGTTAATTCATACATTTTCAAGTTCATAATTGTGCACTGTCCTCAAATAGCATGGTATTCCTTCACTGTAATATAGCTACTGTAAATTGGACAGTGCAGTTAGATTAGCAAGAATATCAGATATGTCCTGTGATTTGTTTTTGTTTCTTACAACCTCATGCTAATCACATTAGCCTACGTTAGCGGAATCCTGTAGATAAAGTACACAGTCAAATTAACATTTGCTTTAAAGCCCTCACTAAGAATACTGACTAACTTCTTGTAAAGGTAGGGGCATGTGACTATCATAAAGCAAGACAGACTAAAGTTCAGTGACAGCGACAACTTTCAGTTTGGGGAAAACGCTACAACACAAGTGAATAAAGGATGGGTTTTATATCCATACAGTATAAATAGGAAATATCTAATAAACAAATGATTCCAACTAATTCTTTGGATTGGAGATTACTGCTTTAGACTGTTGATATGAATCCACACATGCAGGTCAGAAAGCACTAAATAAGTGTCCAGCATGCTCTAGAGGTTATTACAAGTAACTACACATATCACACCACAACAGCTAACATAGGGTCTCACTCCCGCTCTTCCTTTCCTCCTCTCCCTCTTATCTCCTCTGTTCTTCCTCTATTCCTCCTCCTCTCCTCCTCCCCCTCTCCTCTCAGCGGCTCCAGCTGGATAGAGTGACGTCGAGGTGGCCTCTCACTGGAGGGAGGGAGAGGGGGAACAAAGGAGGACGAGGAGGTGGAGGAGAGGGGTAGAGGAGGCAGAAAGCCCGGTCTAAATATTGTTTTAAAGGGAAGAGCGGGGGAGGAGGAGAGAGTGCGAGAAAGGGGCGGAGTGAGAGAAAGAGGGGAAGAGGGGGATGGCAGCTGTGTCCGACACACCATGCCTACACCTGCAACAGGTAGGCCAAGGGGCGGGACCTGTAGGTGAGACTCATAACACGATAGGGGAGGCAGGTGAAGAAGGGGTGGAGCTGGAGTCAAGGAAGGGAGGGTGTTCCTACGAGCTCCCTGCCAGCGAGAGGGAGAGCAGGGAGGAAGTTTGTCCACAGAGCACTTCCGGGTCATTGGGTCGCCTCCGATGACATTAGATCCCCCTCTACAATGTAAAGCAGTTTGAGTACTGGGGTGTTCTCTGTATAAATCCAAGGTGGAACCTCCAGGGGCTAGCCTCCTCTCAGGGGACAGTCTGCTCTGGGCTGCCTGGGAAAGGTGCTCCTCTGTGGGAAAGAGGAGAGAACAAGAGGCCCCAGAAGAGGTCTCGTTATGGTAGAGATGGACAAATCGACTCTCCTTGTCATCTCCCACCTCTTCCTCTAGCTCGGCCTTCTCCCTCCTTTCCTTCTTAAAGTCGTGATGAAGAGAACCTTTTTCTCCCTTTCCTCCTTCCTCTCCTCCCTCTTCCTCTACCTTCCTTTCCCTCCTTCCCTCTTGGTAGACCTTGTTAAGTCGAGCCAGATTGTGAATAGCTAGCCATGGTTCAGACCACTGTCGCTGTCTGGGAGGGGTGATACAGGACTGGTCCACTGGACTCAGCTCACATGGGGAGAATCTGCTGCTGCTGCTGCCACTCCCCCTCTTACCTAGGATGAGATAAGAAAGGATGAGACAGGTTCCTGAGATGTTTAACACCTTCCCTCCCTCCCTCTAACCTGATCCTCTGAAATTGAACACGTTCTCTCCCTCAAGTGAGTTGGGTGAGCCCGTCTTGATGATGATGTCAGAGGGTGACATGCAGGTGACAGGTGATGCATCGGGAGACGGCAGAACGTTCAGGTAGCGCCTCGTCACCGGTCCTCCGCTCACACCCATCTCCGTGGTGATGATGATGATGTCACGGCCTTTGGCGCGGCATGCGTCCAGTAGCACCTGGGGTATGTAATGGTCAGTTATAATCATTTCACCACACACACGGTCTTGTATAACTAACCTTTTGGGGACACACTAAACACTATTTTCCCTAACCCATACCCTTAACCGAACCTTAACCCAAAAATCTAACCCTAAACCTAATTCTAACCTTAACCCTAAACCCCCTAGAAATAGTGTTTGACCTTGTGGGGACCAACAAAATGTCCCCAGTTGGTCAAATGTTTGTTTACTATTCTTGTGGGGACTACTGGTCCTCACAAGTATAGTTAACCACACACACACCCCCCCTCCTCCCTCCTGACCTGTAGTGTAGGCTGGTGCTGTGCGTTAATAGCGTAGACCATAGCTGAAGCTCCAGAGTAGTCCTCCATACTGGGGTCAGCTCCAGCTGAGAGGAGAGTAGAGGCTAGCTGAGCTCCAGCCCTCTCCATACAGGAATACATCAGAGCTGTACGGCCTGACCGGTCCTGGGCATTAGGGTCTGCCTGGGTGGGGAAAGATAGGATGGGGTTAGGCTGTAGGTAGGCGCGCGCGCACACACACACACACACGGCCTGTTTAGAATAGGATAGAATCCCACAAGGGAAAATTAAACCTACAGAACTCTCCTTTAAAAGCAGACACAGACCTGGTTGTCTAGTAGGTATCTGAGCAGTTTCAGGGTTCCAGGTCCAGTGGGTTCCCCTCTCAGGGCTTTACACGCAGCCAGGAGAGGAGTCTCTCCTCCTGGGTTTCTCTCGTTGACCTGGGCACCCCCCTCCAGGAGCAGCCTAACGAGGCGAAGCTTCCCCAGCCTCGCTGCTCCAATCAGGGGACTGCCGTTTGGCAGGAGGTCCTGGGGGACCGACATGGTCTGGAGGAGAGGAAAAAGGTAGAGATGGTAAGAAAAAGAGAGGCAGTCAGACAGGTGAAAGTCAAATAGTGAGTTAGCATCCAAACGTACCTGGGTTGTCTGAGGTCCTGCGTTGATTGTTAAGGTTTCACTCCAGACATCACATATTGGCAGCAGACAACTTCAGCCGACTGGACACTGATACACATCCTCTTCGGTCCATCTCACTCCGTTCTACCTCTCTCCTGTACGAGGAGCGTGTGTCCTGTCTCAGGTGAAGGGCAGGCGTGGGCAGCGGTGAGCGTTCAAAGTTGTCAATGGTTTTCAGCTCTAAATGTCACCTGTTGCTGAGTCTCCACACTACAAAGGCACTGGGAAGGACTGATAGAAGTCAGCTTTGAACGGCCTTCATCTGGCAGACCACCGCCTGAGTTCAAACAGCCTAGAGGGGTGTGTGTGTAGAAATGGCACTCTAAAACAAATGTTATTGGTCACATACACATATTTAGCAGATGTTATTGCGGGTGCAGCAAAATGCTTGTCACAAAAACAAAACAAAAAAAATACTGCAAAGTTGCTTAGGAGCAGAGCTGCCATGTCTGTCAACGCCATCTTGTCAGAACACAGAATGGTGATAAAAAGACCTGTGGATGAGGAATGTTTTCTGGCTGTTCTGCCTATAGATAGGCCTGTAAACACACACACACACATCCTTTGCCCTCATCGTCAGCAGTGCAAGAGCGCGCAAACTAATTGAGGTGATGGGAACTAGAAGCCTCTAAAGGTGTTGAAAGAACTAAATATCTTGGCAAAAGTAGTGAATTCATTTTATTTGTTTTTTTGATGCATCTACAACAACGAGGACACAGGGGCGAAAAAAAACAGATGACTCGGTGAAAAACCCAAAACAACTGACATTTATTGTTGATGCAAGATCTCCCACTTTTTTTTCTCCTCCCAATAAGCAACTTTATCAGTCTCTAAAGAAACTTTATTACAACAAAGAAAACGTACAAATAGGAAACGTTTTATTACCACACAAGACATTTAGGAGTAGAAACTAGCCTATCAGGAGATACAAAGCAAACCCAGGAAGCAGTTCCTCACCATGTTGTCCCCTCAGATTATGTTCCCACTGCTTTTGAAAAGAACCTGAATATGGCAATATTCCAACCAAATGTCATGGGATCATTTATATACATGGCACTGCAAGAGATGGGTCAAAGTTCTTTCAGTTGGATCTTCAAATCAAGGTGGCATCCAATCTAAAAAGGGGTTAACAGAATTTAAAAACACAGGATCATTGTAAAAGGACTAAATGTTTTGAAAAACAAACTGCCTCGTATCCAATGCTGCTTTGTCGTCAGAGAAAAACATGGCCTGCCAGCTCAAATTTAAAGTGGCTTCCTCTCCTTCGTCTGCACAGATCCATCGTCCTCGTCAGTGCAGGTGAAGGGAGAGGAGGACGCTACTTTAGACTAGCGAGATGGACAAACCCAAGGAACAGTCAAATGTTTCCTCACCCGCTGTCCCCTCCTTTCAACCCAGAATGAAACAGTATTATACGTCACCATAGAAACACAGAAATGACCAACAATGTGACAAACGTTGATTTTTCATACAGGAGAGTCGTTTGCACCGGGGCAGAGTTTGACACCACTAGGGCCAGGAGGTTTCCCTGAACAGGTCACAGTCAGGAAACAACTTGAAAAAAGGTAGAGCCATAGAGAATAGTGGCCAAAATGCCGTTTTAGCACGGGCAGCGCCACTGAGGGCTTCCGCCATACTAAAGTAGTCAACCGGATGGGGGTTCCTATGGGTTGTAGCCTCAATGGCGCTGCCCATGCGGTCACAGATAAAGAGGCGTCCTCTTCCGTATGGGCAGAGTGGAAAGGTCAAAAGAAGGTCATGAGTAGGGCCATGAGTTTTTCCAGAGCACATGAAATGACAAGGACCACAGGAGGTCGGTGCACCTTAATTGGGGACGGAGGCTTGTGCTAATGGCTGGAGCCCGAATCAGTGAAATGTTACAGACAAACATGGTTCCACGCTCCAGTCCAGACATTATGAGCCATCCTCCCCTCAGCAGCCTCCACTGACAAGGGCACATAAAACACTCCTAGCCCTAGTTATGGTAAGTAAATATATCTCACATTTTAGAAACAGAAACAGTTTCACGGTTCGTTTTACAATAATTATCCTCTTCCAACAAGAAACACTTTGCACTAGTGCAAACTAGGGCACGTTCCAAATGGCACCCAATTTCCCTATGTAGTGCACTACACTTTTGGCTTCAGTAGTGCACTATATAGGGAATTGGGTGCATTTCCGATTTGCCCTTAGTGAATATGGTTCAGAGTTGAATCTATACAGCAGTATCTCAAACTACACCAGAAGCCTTTCCCCCCTTAACTCTCTCCATATCATTAAGAACCTGTGATTTAACATCTTTTCTCAACTCAAATACAGAAAAAGCCTTAATAGAAAACAATCATTTTCTTTTCATCTATCGTTACGAGGGACAGGAGATTTCCCTAACAGCTTGACCTGGCCAGGAAACACTCTGGACTCTAACGTTAGTTGTAGCTCCTAACTACATAATGATCCAACAAAGAGGGTCCCTCCTGGCCCTAGTTGTGTCAGAGTTGAACAGTGAGGTACTGTAAAAACACACACCGTCTCTTTTCAAACCAAGTTGGTCTGAATCAACTCGTTTCTCATCAGTCATTGGTTGTGACGGAAATATCAAAACATGTCATGATATCAAAATTCACTTTACAGTATTTACAACAAACCAAAAGACAGATGGAGACGTCACAAAAGGAGAGAGCGAGATGGTTGGGGAGAGTGTATGTAGGCCGATTGGTTGGTTGTGTGTGAGGGACAAATGTTGTCCTCTTGGGGGGGGGGGGGGGGCACACCACCTCCTGATTGGCTCAGCTCTGTTACAAGAGTCCTTTAAGCATCCAAGCAGAATAATTTCACAGAAGGTCAGAAGAACTGCCCTCTGGGTAAAAAAATAAAGTAAAAACAAAAACCAGACACTTCCAAGATGTCTTCCTCTAGGAGGTGGATGCTGATTGGTGCAGAGTGATTCCGGAGTGTGCAGATAGACTTATTGTCAACCTGTTCTGTCTCAATGGAAAATTAAACCAATAAATACAACTGTGCATCCTCTGCATGTTCAGGGTCACTTAGTCTACTACAGAGAAAACACCTTCTCAGGGGGATGGAGAGGGACATTACTATTTAAAGTACCATGATGGACCAAAGGTGCTGTTCTCTGACTGGGCAGTAGATTGTGTATATCCTGTGTGTTTTCCTTAAGGAGACTAGTGAAGGTTCACCGTCCTGTGAAGTTACTAACGAAGAGGTCATCAGTGGGTGCATGCCCTTTCAACAACAACAAAAAACTACAGAAATTAAATCCTACATTTTAAAATAAACAGAATCATCATAATATTATTAAATCATAACAATAAAATATTATAAAAAGAATAGCAATAATACATTACATACAGAGTAATGGAAAACATCACAACACTTGTTTTTTAAATGTATACACAGAGTGAACGAGGGGGGAGGGGGGCTAGACGACACTTCCATGTCTACGTCTCAAATGACACCCTATTCCTCTAAAAGTAGTGCACTACATAGGGAAAAGGGGGATCATTCGAGATGCGGTCTCTGTATCCACCCCTGTATCCATTAGAAACAAATAAAAACATCAAAATAAAAGCGAATGCCAATGTAAATGTTTGTCGAGCTTCCAGACAGCTACTGACAGAACCCTACCATGCTGTGTCCTGAAGGGTGTCCATGTTATCCCGTCTCTCCATCATCCCCTCTCTCATTGTCCAGAGCCTGACAAGAAGTCAGAGAGGCAGGGGGCGGGGTTAGAGAGTAGGGACTTCCTGTGTCTCTGTTTCCTGTCTATGCCACAGACAGCGTCGGGAAGCTCCACCTTCACTAGAGGCCCAGCATGCCCCAGGGCTGTCCTAGAAGCCTGGGTAGTGGCGAGAGTTCGAGGGGGTGGAGGTGAGGTGGGAAAGGCAGAATGAGTCCGATCCAAGGTGAGGGGTTGGAAAATCCAGGTGGAAAGGTACAAAAACAAAAATAACCAAAAGAAAATACAAAAATAAAGAAATTAAAATTACACACTCATCGTCATGTTGGGTGAATACTGTGAAGAGAGAAGGGGGGGGGGGGGGGGGGGGGGGGGGGGGGAGTGGTAGACATGAGTGAAAAATGTAAACGCTACAACATTACATACCAGGTCACCCACCCTGGTTCTTGAGGGGTCAAGGTATAAGGGTCAGGGGTCATCGGCCAGCAGTACTCACACTTTCACTTTGGAATGGGTTGAGGAAGTTTCCACCCATCTCTCCATCGTCCCGCGGCGTCCCGGGAGGGTTGCTCATACCCCCCATGTTGTTAGGAGAGTTCTGGATAGATAGAGAGTAAGATAACTCTATAAATATGTTGTACCACAAGTTATTTGACCAGCAGCTCCAAGACAAGTCCCTCTGTCTGAGTGATTGAAGTCAAATGTTGTAGAAAAGGAGATTTATATTCACCTTTGGCAACCCGTCCATGTCCCCAGAGCCTGAGAGACCATGAGAGAAAGATGAGATTCAAAACAGTTCATCCATGCACTGAACATTGTCACCCTTACGACTGCACTAATAACAGGTTTCATAACCCTGTCATAGCACCCACCTAGTGAGCCGTTCATGTGGTGAGGTTCCATGGCTCCCATAGCTCCCATCGGTCCATCAGGCCCCGGGCCCATAGGGAACTGGGAGAGAACACACACACAGAACATAAAGATGTCTCAGTGAAACTGAGGACTGGTTTTAACTGCCCTATCTAATCAGCGGGGGGATAAAGTCATACTGTATCGTGGTGTCACGCTGCGTGACATCACGCGGTGGAATACGACGTGTAATGTGACTCACGTTGGGTCTGTTTCCTCCTGGTCCTATAGGGTTCATCATAGTGTAGATGTTTTCACTGGAGTTGTTGGAGTCTGGGGGAGACCAACACAATAGTACAACATTAGTACACACAGAGAGAGAGGCAACACACATAGTGTCTAAATATAGTACTGGTGCTGGGGGGGACATATTTAAGAGACGCACCACCTGGGCTGGGCATGATGGGAGTTCCGGGCGGCCCCCCTCCTCCTGGAGGACCCTGGGAAACAGTTCAAAAAGGTCAATAAGAACAGTGCACACAATTTCCCCCGTTTCCACAGCTAAGGAACAGTTTTATTACTGACGACTTGTTGAAAACACTGCCGGTTGGCTACTCACCACATAGTGGCCGGGAGATGAGGAGGAGTATTGTATCTGTGATGAGAGAAGGGAAACTAGAAGTTAGGGGGGGGGGGGTCATAGTTACTGCCGGGAGAGATTCTCAACTAACCAGTAGTTCTTTCCTCCAGCAACAAGAGGGCAGTATAGTACATTTTCAAGCCATCTTAAATAATAATCATTGTAATGATTCATCTAATCTATGGCAAATTGAGCGAGGAGGAAACAACTTACTGAGTTCGCATTGGGACCAGGCCACGGTCCTCTACCACCAGGTCCCCTGAGAGACAGAGACAGACTTTAAGTATAGGAAACACTGCCATGAACCAAGAGAACAACAGTTCAACATTCATGATGTCGGGGCCTTCGATATTCAACCATGAAGCTGGTGCTATGGGATAGACTGTCTTTCTCCCTATGGAGGGAACACTTACATGTTCATCCCAGGCATAGGACCACCCATGGAGTTAGGAGGGGGTCTCATACCCCCGTAGTTCTACATAGAGAGAAGAGATACACAGTGTCAAAACTAGAGAGAGTGTGTGTGTGTGTGTTCATCCCAGGCATAGGACCACCCATGGAGTTAGGAGGGGGTCTCATACCCCCGTAGTTCTACATAGAGAGAAGAGATACAGTGTCAAAACTAGAGAGTGTGTGTGTGTGTGTGTTCATCCCAGGCATAGGACCACCCATGGAGTTAGGAGGGGGTCTCATACCCCCGTAGTTCTACATAGAGAGAAGAGATACACAGTGTCAAAACTAGAGTGTGTGTGTGTGTGTGTGTGCGCGCGCGCGCTTACACTTACCTGTGGACCCATGGGCCCCATTCCTCGTGGAGCGTTCATTCTCATTGGCCCACCCATATTAGGATGTCCTATAGGAGAAAAGATGACAAGAACACAGTCTTAACACCAACACACACTGGTAGTTAAAGACACTATGTGATGGTCTAATATGGATAATTCGATTCACTTAGCAAACACTTTTATCCAATGAGACGGTCACCTCCACACCTAATCCACATATGGTCAGTCTGAACCTGGAAGGCAGGGTTTATGGCAGGCAACAGATTAAACTCTCCTCTAACCTCATTAACTGGGACCCCTGTTGGGTTAAACAGTACTCTATAATCTGAACCTGTAATCTCAAGCCAAAACTCAGAGACCCACACTATCCTATCTTCCACCCAGATGACCCCTGGATCTGTGAGGTCCTGGGGGCACCGGCGTTCTCAGAGAGGAACGCCACTTGAAAAACTGCAAGCTTACATAAACACAAGCATGAATAATGTACACACACACACACACCTTGTGGTCTGGTGGGGTCCATGCTGTTTGGCAGGAGAGGCTGAGAACCAGGGATTCCCCCTGGAGGCTGAGGGAAACAGATGGGCGAGAGAAGGGGCGATCGTGAGTATGGACCACCAGCACATACCTACCTGAAAGTACATGTTCAGCTGTATAGGTAAGTGGGTGGTCCATACCTGATTTGGCATTCGGAGAGAGGGGCGGGGTCCACCTGGAAACCGTGGCGACATGAAAGGCTGAGAGAGACAGAGAGAGAGTTTGTCATTCCCACTGAAAAGGAGTTGAGCAGACAGATGGACAGAGTGTGAATGGAGGATGAGGAGGAAGGGGGGTGAGAACACAGAAAACTAAAACAATGAGCCGGCTAATTAACAAGATATTTTACAGAGGGAAGCTTGTCTTCAAGGATGCAGGCGTCGCGCTCATCCCTTAGCCTTACATGTAGTGGTACATGTAGAGCATTGTGTGGGTTCTGTCTGTCCCGTGCACTCAGTGTGTAGGTCCACAGTGGCTCCTCTTCTGTTTTATTGATGAGGGGTTGGTGGAGTGTGTCTGTGTGGAGGCTAAAGCTTCAACCCCCCCAGAACAGCTCCAGAGGAGAGTCAATTATTTATGTGTGTTTGTTACCTGTCCGTGTGGTCCCATGCCGTGGGGGGGCTGTGCGTGAGGAGACTGCTGGGAGCCTGGCGGACCCTGAGGGAAGAGAAGAGTGACATCAGAGAGAGGAGCTAACAACTACAGCTGCAGGAGCAAGCCAATCAGGGATGTGGAAGAGAAGCTAGGCAGTAGCCAATCAGAACACAGAGCGGGAGAGGAGGGCATTTTTCCTAATCCATGGTAAGAGGGTGTCTTCACCACTAGAGGGCAATGTTGACACAACTATAAAACACAGCTCAGAACAACAGTGGATCAGAGGAGCCTACAGCATGTTTGGTCACCGTCCATCCCACACTGTTCAACATCAGGACATGCAACTAGACTGAGGAACTGCTTGAATGTGCATGAATGACTTCAGGTTTGTTTTGTGAATTGTGTGGGTCTTCAATTTTTTTTTATTAGCGAACAAACACCAAGCACACACATGATAATAGCAACACAGGCATAATTGCAGCAAGCAGCTCTTGCTAATGATAAGGCCACTTGAACAAAAAGGACAACACAAGCACAGACACCCTCCTCCCTCACTTGTTATAAATAGCACTTCCGTGCCTCTCCTCTTTCCTCGCTCCCTCACTATTCTCTTCTTGCCATCTCCCACTTTCACCGACTTCCTCCCTCCCATTCTTTCATTTCAGCTCTCTCCAGTTCTCTCTTCCACTCTCGGCAGACAATGAAGTGGTAGCCACAGAAACAAACACATTGAGGCCCATCTCTCTCCGTTCCACCTTATCATCGCCGCTGCCAAATGCCAGGGCTGTCCATTACGCTGTCTGGCTTTGTGTGTGTGTGTGTGTGTGTGTGATCTATATATGAGAGGAGAGAGGGATTTTTTGGAGGTGGAGAGAAAGAGGGGGGTGGAGAGAAAGAGAGGGAGGTGAAAAAGAAGTGTGAGGAGATCTAGGAAGAGAGGGAATAAAGTAATGGATGATGAAGATGATTGGTGGAGTGGAGGGAGAGTTTTACCATGCGTAGAGGGAGGTAGCAGAAGAGGGGGATGAAGAGGTGTATTACCTGGAAGAATCCAGGCGGCATGGGTCCTCCTGGCATACCATCATTAGGTGGCATATTCCCCATCACAGGACTGGGGGCTGCTGCCGCACTCTGCAACACACACACACACACACACACACACACACGTTAAAAGATGAAGCACAGAGTCACACAGACCATCCTAAACCCTGCCCTTTCCACTTTATGTTAAACTGACGCACACCTTTGTCTTTATACATTTATGCAAATTCTGCCCATGAACAGGCCACTGAGTCCCTGGGGACAACATAGGGTCTTCCCTCCATCTTGCTCCCTTTCCCCGGCTCATTCCCCTTAACCCTCTCCAAACATCTGCACTCCTCCTCTCCCCCCCCACGGCCCTCACCCTCCCCTCACCTCCCACAGCCCTAACCTCTCCTCCCCCTCCCCTAACCTCACCTCCCACAGCCCTAACCTCACCTCTCCCTCCCACAGCCCTAACCTCACCTCTCCCTCCCACAGCCCTAACCTCTCCTCCCCCTCCCCTCCCCTAACCTCACCTCTCCCTCCCCTCCCCCAACCTCACCTCTCCCTCCCCTCCCCCAACCTCACCTCTCTCTCCCCTCCCCCAACCTCACCTCCCCTCCCCCAACCTCTCCTCCCCTCCCCCAACCTCTCCTCCCCTCCCCCAACCTCTCCTCCCCCAACCTCACCTCTCCCTCCCCTCCCCCAACCTCACCTCTCCCTCCCCTCCCCCAACCTCACCTCTCTCTCCCCCAACCTCTCCTCCCCTAACCTCACCTCTCCTCCCCCTCCCCTAACCTCTCCTCCCCCTCCCCTAACCTCACCTCACCTCCCCCTCCCACAGCCCTAACCTCACCTCCCCCTCCCACAGCCCTAACCTCACCTCTCCCTCCCACAGCCCTAACCTCACCTCTCCCTCCCACAGCCCTAACCTCACCTCTCCCTCCCACAGCCCTAACCTCACCTCTCCCTCCCACAGCCCTAACCTCACCTCCCCCTCCCCTAACCTCACACAGCCCTAACCTCACCTCTCCCTCCCACAGCCCTAACCTCTCCTCTCCCTCCCCTCCCCCAACCTCACCCTCCCCTCCCCCAACCTCACCTCCCTCAACCTCACCTCCCCTCTCCCCACAGCCCTAACCTCACCTCTCCCTCCCACAGCCCTAACCTCTCCTCTCCCTCCCCTCCCCCAACCTCACCTCCCTCTCCCCTCCCCCAACCTCACCTCCCTCTCCCCTCCCCCTAACCTCTCCTCCCACAGCCCTAACCTCTCCTCCCCCTCCCCCAACCTCACCTCTCTCTCCCCTCCCCCAACCTCACCTCCCTCTCCCCTCCCCCAACCTCACCTCCCTCTCCCCTCCCCCCCTCTCCCCTCCCCCAACCTCACCCCCTAACCTCTCCTCCCACAGCCCTAACCTCTCCCTCCCCTCCCCCAACCTCACCTCTCCCTCCCCTCCCCCAACCTCACCTCACCTCTCCCCTCCCCCAACCTCACCTCTCCCTCCCCTCCCCCAACCTCACCTCTCCCTCCCCTCCAACCTCACCTCTCCCTCCCCTCCAACCTCCCCTCCCCCAACCTCACCTCTCCTCCCCTCACCTCCCCCTAACCTCACCTCTCCTCCCCTCACCTCACCTCCCCTAACCTCACCTCTCCTTCACCTCCCCTCACCTCACCTCCCCCTCCCACAGCCCTAACCTCACCTCTCCCTCCCACAGCCCTAACCTCACCTCTCCCTCCCACAGCCCTAACCTCACCTCTCCCTCCCACAGCCCTAACCTCACCACTCCCTCCCACAGCCCTAACCTCACCTCTCCCTCCCACAGCCCTAACCTCACCTCTCCCTCCCACAGCCCTAACCTCACCTCTCCCTCCCACAGCCCTAACCTCACCTCTCCCTCCCACAGCCCTAACCTCACCTCTCCCTCCCACAGCCCTAACCTCTCTTCCCCGTCGCTCTCACTTCCTTTTGCTCACTCCCCCTCTCTCATCTCTTGCAGTAGCTAGTCGAAGCTGTTGCTATGGAGACTGGTCCTTTGCTCCCCGTGCCTCTAGCATCCCCCTCTCAGAGAGAGGGGGAGAAGAGGGAGGTAGGAGAAAGAGACCGAGAGAGAGACAGAGTGACGGGTTTTCAGTAACAACCTCTAGCCAGGCCCTAACCACTTGTGTGGATATGAAATAATTGGATAGATATAGGCAATATGGTGAAAACTCCACCTATCATACCAGAGGGCAAGGTTCGTATAGAAATACCATTAACCAGGCTACTGGCATCATGCTTGACATATCGACAACACACAGACAAATCCTAAATCCTACACATC
Source organism: Oncorhynchus clarkii lewisi (assembly GCF_045791955.1). Taxonomy (NCBI): domain Eukaryota; kingdom Metazoa; phylum Chordata; class Actinopteri; order Salmoniformes; family Salmonidae; genus Oncorhynchus; species Oncorhynchus clarkii. Next base: position 17,808,619 of record NC_092164.1, on the reverse strand, counting down.
AATGACAAATAACTGTACATCAATAAAGCTACATGGTGGACTATCACTCACCCACACAAACATAAATAAATGTCAACACAGTGACAGGAAGCACCACTGGGGAAGGTTAACGTCTGGCTCAGCCTATAGGAATCCACCACCATGAATAATTAATCAACAAATCAAAATTGATGATTTGATTGGGCGATGTGGTTCAACGATACTGAATGGAATTGATCTATCCAGCCCACACACACACACACACACACACACACACAGAGAGAGAGAGAGAAAATGGACAGATCAATGGTGCTCAACACATTATTGACCTTTTCAATGGTAAGACAAACAAACACTGGAAGATGGAGAGAGAGAGAAAGAAAAAGGGGGAGAGAAGAGTGGTAAATCCCCCCCCCCCCCCCCCCCCTGCCAGAATGCTCTACATGGATATAGACACACACCTTGTGTGTTTGAGTGACCATCTGGTCCTCGAGACTGGCAAACTGGCACTTCACGCAAACAGTTGCCAGCCACGGCAGACAAAACAGAGCACACAAAGCATGCACACACACGGTTAACCAGCTCTCTCTGGCACCGAGGATGTGAAAGCCCCCCTTGCTCTGGGCCAGATGCCAGGGCTGCAACACACACAAACCCACCCACAAATCCCTGGCTTAACCCCGGCCCAGTGCTGGGCTTACTGGATTAAGACCTCCATTCCATTATCTCCACACACTGACGATAGCCACACACACACACACACACGGGAAGAGGCGGGACGAAGACACACACACACTTGGGCCGGTCACTCACGTAATCATGGAAGGCCTTGGCCTCGCTGGAGTGTTCGCAGTTCTCCCGTCTGTCCGGCGCAGCGCAATACAAATCCCAGAATACACTGCAACAGGAAATAGAGGAAGAGGGTTCATGTCAGGGAGCACTTGATGAGCCAATAGAGGCGATAAAGAGGTCAAGCGAACTCCACCAAAGCAATTGAATTGAAGGACCGTGGGGGAAAGATCCCGACTCTTCTCATTGCCCCCCAGCAAAATCAGCCGACATTTAGGCTATTGTTGACATGTGTATTTCACACTATGTTGACGTAGAAATCTCAATATAATGCTCGTATGGTTGTCAACCCCAACATGTGTTCATGTCATCATTACAAATTAGAGGTCGACCGATTAATCGGATTGGCCGATTAATTAGGGCCGACTTCAAGTTTTCCTAACAATCGGAAATCACTATTTTTGGACACCGATTTGGCAGATGTAAAAAATAACATAAAAAATTACACACCTTTATTTAACTAGGCAAGTCAGTTAAGAACACATTCTTATTTTCAATGACGGCCTAGGAACGGTGGGTTAACTGCCTTGTTCTGTGGCAGAATGACAGATTTTTACGTTGTCAGCTCGGGAGATTCAATCTCCAACCTTACTAGTTAACTAGTCCAACGCTCGAACCACCTGCCTCTCATTGCACTCCACGAGGAGACTGCCTGTTACACGAATGCAGTAGAAGCCAAGGTAAGTTGCTAGCTAGCATTAAACTTATCTTATAAAAAACAATCAATCATAATCACTAGTTAACTACACATGGTTGATGATATTACTAGTTTATCTAGCGTGTCCTGTGTTGCATATAATCGATGCGGTGCGAATTTGTGAAAAAGGACTGTCGTTGCTCCAATGTGTGCCTAACCATAAACATCAATACCTTTCTTAAAATCAATACACAAGTATATATTTTTAAACCTGCATATTTAGTTAATATTGCCTGCTAACAAGAATTTCTTTTAACTGGGTAAATTGTGTCACTTCTCTTGCAACAGAGTCAGGCTATAATGCAGCAGTTTGGGCCACCTGGCTCGTTGCCAACTGTTTGATGACTATTTCTTCCTAACAAAGACAGCCAACGTCGCCAAACGGGGGATGATTTAACAAAAGCGCATTTGCGAAAAAAGCACAATCGTTACACGACTGTACCTAACCATAAACACCAATGCCTTTTTTTAAATCAATACACGGAAGTATATATTTTTAAACCTGCATATTTAGCTAAAAGAAACCCAGGTTAGCAGGCAATATTAACCAGGTGAAATTGTGTCACCTCTTGCGTTCATTGCACGCAGAGTCAGGGTATATGCAACAGTTTGGGCCACCTGGCTCATTGCGAACTAATTTGCCAGAATTTTACGTAATTATGACATAACATTGAAGGTTGTACAATGTAACAGCAATATTTAGACTTAGGGATGTCACCCGTTAGATAAAATACGGAACGGTTCCGTATTTCACTGAAAGAATAAACGTCTTGTTTTCGAGATGATAGTTTCTGGATTCGACCATATTAATGACCTAACGCTCGTATTTCTGTGTGTTATTATGTTATAATTAAGTCTATGATTTGATAGAGCAGTCTGACTGAGCGGTGGTAGGCACCAACAGGCTCGTAAGCATTCATTCAAACAGCACTTTTGTGCGTTTTGCCAGCAGCTCTTCGCAATGCTTCAAGCATTGAGCTGTTTATGACTTCAAGCCTATCAACTCCTGAGATTAGGCTGGTGTAACTGATTTGAAATGGCTAGCTAGTTAGCGGGGTGCGCGCTAATAGCGTTTCAATCGGTGACGTCACTCGCTCTGAGACTTGGAGTGGTTGTTCCCCTTGCTCTGCAAGGGCCGTGGATTTTGTGGAGCGATGGGTAACGATGCTTCGAGGGTGGCTGTTGTCGATGTGTTCCTGGTTCGAGCCCAGGCAGTGGGGAGGAGAGGGACGGAAGCTATACTGTTACACTGGCAATACTAAAGTGCCTATAAGAACATCCAATAGTCAAAGGTATATGAAATATAAATGGTATAGAGAGAAATCCTATAAATACTATATTAACTACAACCTAATACCTCTTACCTTGGATTATTGAAGAATCATGTTAAAAGGAACCACCAGCTTTCATATGTTCTGAGCAAGGAACTGAAACGTTAGCTTTCTTACATGGCACATATTGCACTTTTACTTTCTTCTCCAACACTTTGTTTTTGCATTATTTAAACCAAATTAAACATGTTTCATTATTTATTTGAGGCTAAATTGATTTTATTGATGTATTATATTAAGTTAAAATAAGTGTTCATTCAGTATTGTTGTAATTGTCATTATTACAAAATAATAATAATAAAATGTAAAAAAAAAAAATATATATACATATATTTTTTTTAAACGGCCGATTAATCGGTATCGGCTTTTTATGGTCCTCCAATAATCGGTATTAAAATCATATTCGGCCAACCTCTATTACAAATCAATCGCATTATATAGTTAAAAACAACTGACCACCACCAATTTCTGTATGCTAGCTATGCTAACCAGCTTATACGAATGGCAGTTAGCATTTAGCAGTCACTTCTAAACGTTACTTGGAGAAAACAGCTGACATATATCCAAATCGGACTTAAGTAACCACATTGTGGGCCGATAAATGGCAACTTTGTTAGAACGCGTGTCAATCTGGTCAATGGAACGTCTGCGTTCCACTGCCTCCTTTACCACATCTATGTACAGTACATATGTTATTCACCACACACACACACACACACACAGAGTGGTGATATTCTAATGGAATACACAAACGTGTGAACACAAGAAGATGCAAGGGGCTGAGATACTCACCACCACCACGAGTGCAGGAATCCAGGAGGCTCCCCTAACGTAATATTCTTTTCCCATCGTATCTGAAAGAGAGAGAGCAACATGCTGTCTAGTTCTAAACTCAGCAGGAGAGGAGACTGCCAGGGTGGGTGTGTGCCGGTAGAGTATGTGTGAAACTCATTCCACTGAGGGCTGAGCGTCTGCAGGTTTTCACTCCCTTTGTACTTGATTGATGAATTAAGGTCACTGATTAGTAAAGAACTCCCCTCACCTGGTTGTCTAGGTCTTAATTGAAAGGAAAAACCCAAAACCCGCAGACACTTGGCCCTCCGTGGAATGAGTTTGACACCCCTGGCCTAGAGGTTAAGAACACATAATCAGTCTGTCTCAGCCAGTCAACGCTGTCCCTCTTCGTGACCACACTCTCCCTTACGCTCCTTCTTTCCCTACCCCTCAGTCAATGCCCTCAGAGAGTCACACCTCGTTCTACCCCTTTGTCAACGCAGTCCTTCCCCTTCGCTCTCTCGGTCTACCTCTACCACCATCTAGGCTACCGCTACCTGTCCACATCTCTCTACCTCAGTGTCCCCCTCTTTTCCTCTGTCATTCTCCACCTTTCTCCCTCTAGTCCCTTACTTATTGGGAAGGACCAAAGTTGGCGACCACCAGGCTAGAGGTAGGACGACATCGGACAGAGAGGTGTGTGCGTCTTACCTCTGACAAGAAGGTCTGTGCAGACTTCTGTGCTCCTACATGCAGCAGGTACTCATATACGTACAGCGCTAACCTGCAACAGAGGAGAACAGGACCTTGCATTAGCAAAACTGTAGAAAAAGCCATAGGAGTTAGCATTAGCAAAGATCTGGTTGAGGATTACACAAACCTACTAGAACAACAAGGCTGACTGTGTGTGCACGGCAGGCTGAAGGCGTAAGCGGTCGCTTAGGGCCCCAGGCCGCTAGGTTGTTTTTGGGAACTCAGTCAGGGTCTCAACTTACTGTTGCGAATAGTAGAATACACAAGGTGCAAGTTCGAAATTTGGTAATGCATCAGCAATTTCTCTTATGTCAGTCACTAAATGACCCACGCCAGCGAACAATTTTTTTATTAATTTACCAATCTAAACTTGTAGTAATCATGGCCAAATTACCGACCAGGTATGTTCCTAGGGTCCCCAATTGATTTTGTTAGTCTTTCTCACTCAGATATCATTAAAACCCTTTCCAGCCGGAGCATTCTAATTTCGTAATAATAGTCAAACAATGGTTTAAAGCCATAATAACACCACCGTCCAATCACCAAATGTATTTCTGTAAACTGCCATTTACACATGATTTACAAGTAGATATATTAATGGTTTAGGGCTTTATGGGTGGGAACTTGTTTTTTTTACTTCAATGAAAGGTCACAGAGCAAATCCTCCATTTGCCTCAGTGCCCTGGTAGAGGACTGGAAGGAGAGTGGATCGAGTGCCATTTTGACCGCTTCAAAGCAGAAACAACCAGGTGGATCAGATGAGGTAAGAAAGTTGCTTCTCCCTCCGTTTCTGACATTTTTGGGGCCATTTCTTTCTGGCTGGAAAAACAAGTGAGCTAGATTTTCTGTGTACTGTCAAACATAGCTAAGTGTGTCGCTAGTATGGCCTAGTAAAAATCAGCAGGTAAACTAGCAGTTAAGAGCGTTGGGCCAGTAACCGAAAGGTCGCTGGTTCGAATCCCTGAGCTGACTACGTGACAAAAATATATATTTTAATCTGCCCTTGAGCAAGGCAATTAACCCTCACTGCTCTTGTAAGTCAGTCTGGATAAGAGGGTCTGCTGAATGACTCAAATGTCAATTAAACCAGATTGACCACTGTGCTCACACTGGTTTCACTTCACTTGCAGTGAAATATAATGTGAGCTTGCCAGATCAGGCTGGTTTGGGAGGTTAAGGAAATACAGTATGCTTGATGCATGTCCCCCTGCCCCCACAGGCTAGGCTCTACACTTCCCAGCGTTGCTCCCCTGCCTTCCAACACCCCTCACCAGACCGCTTCATCCCCTGCCTCTCCCCTTCTGGTCCCCCCTCTTACCCCCCACTGGCCTTGCCTCCTAGTCCTACCAGACACCGGCTGCATACCAGCCTCCAGGTCTACCGCAGCTACCGAGATAGCCGACTCCTCTGCCCACCAGGGGCCCCCACCTTGGCTCCTCCATAACTCTCATGCATGTTGTCCTTTCCTGTTCCCATATATCCTGCATGCCAGCCTGCCTACATGTTTAACACATGACTCTCATGGCCTTGGAGATGTAAAGGACATGTAAAGACTAAAATAATGTTGGGCTTTTAAATGGTTCCCGTTCTGACTGCTCGCGTGATAGGGTAATAATGTAGAGAAAAAAAAATTGATTTGTAAAAGCCAATAAATTGGTATTATGCCTTTATCATATTCTGTCATTCCAAATACATTTCGATGACAATACCCCTGAGATGAATGTTGTATTTAATGTTATGGCTATGATGGTGATAACTTTAACTTAGTTTTTTTTGTACAGGTTTGAATGAGACAATGCACTCCCAAACGTTATTCTTTCAATAAAGTTATTGTCTTATTAATATTATATTACTTGTTTATGTCTTTGCTTATCACATGTCAGACTAAATGCTATTTGTAATTTGTTTTGAAGCAGATGTGTTGAATATACTACGCAGATAAGTGGAACATTCCATAGAATTATTTTTTAAATACGATTGGTCACTAAAACAACTTGTTCACAGTAAAAGGTATTTATATTCTCATTTCATATTTTCAATCCTTACAAAAAAAGACTCAATATGCTCAATATGCAAAGTGTTTTCCATCTTCATTAGAAAGTGTTGTAAATTGCAGTTATTTGGGGGGGGGGCATAGATTTTCATGTAAGGTACATTTTCACAGGTGTTCTTTCTTGACTGATTGTCATTTGAAAGGGCAGTTTCTCAACATTCAAAATAGGTATCATGTTTTCATTATACTCATTAATGCATGCAGAGGTCATGATCCAGTGGAACAATCCCCTCAGGCTGGAAAGGGTTAACATGGCATACATCATAAAGTGTAGAACTGCTGGAAATTTGCTTCAAAGGGCTACAATATGCAACTTTTTGGGCGACCCGATAAAAGTAATAGAAACGTGAGTTACAGATCTGTCACAGCCTAAGAAGTAGTATCTCTTCTATGTGCGCTATTTCGATGCTTCCCATTTAAATTGTATTTTTGCATCTTTTACTTTTGTACACCAGTTTTCAAACAGCTGAAAATGACATATTTTTGGTTATGGAAACAATTTCCCAGCAGTCTAGATGGTACAATGATTCTCTACACTATGCTCACTTTTGTCCAACAGAAATTAGGCGAACTATTAGAATTAAGAGACATTTCTGCATAGTGCCTTTTAAAAATGCAAACATTTCACCCCATGTAAAAATGGGTAGAATTGCAGAACTACCCGTAAATATTTTTTCCCCATACATATTTGACCATGACCTAAATGGTCCGAAAGTGGCTTCTTACACCTGAATACCAAAACATCCAGAAGATTAAGGTGCTCAAAGTTGACCCATTTCACATACCATGAGACAGCCATGTCTTCATCGCTATAAAAGATAAAACAGTTGAGTTTGATATCATTTTTTTTAACTTACAAAAACAAATTTGTCAAATTATTTTATAATTTCATGAAAAACAATATTTTTTATATTCGCACATGTTGTAGTTTAGACCTTTCATCATCTGAGGTTTGTGTTGTGCCTGCCATCAGTTGAGACGCAACAGCTTGCGAATACAATAGAAGTAGTTGATTCGGCCCATATTATTTGAAAATATTTAAATACTTATTTTCTGTGTATTTGAGTAACAAAATATACATGTATTTGAATCCAGGTCTGGTGTGTGTGTACAGTCGTAAGGGCTGTCTCACAGGACAGGCCCATAAATAGCTGAGGGGTGTTCCCACCCTGTGATCACATAAAACAACTGGTGAGACAGGACAAACACACTGCCAGAGAAGAGTACGAACCCTCTTAAGAGTAGGAGGTAATTGTGAGGTTGTAGCTCTTCAGACAGGCTAGCCTGTGATTTATGAGCCAGGTCGTCAGAGGTAGTGGTTCTAACACACAATTGTCTGTGGCTGCCTGGTGGTGTAGTAAAGTTTACTGTCAGTCTTGGGTCAGTTAAGCCTCTCACACACACCTGACCAATGCACTGGGCAGTCAATGATTTGAAAGTCACTTAGCTCTGAGACTGCTGGTTTAAACTGATCAGCGTTCACAGTGAATAAAGTAACGCTGCCTATACTTTCAATGCATTTTCTCCCAAAATGTGGGGAAATGTAACCAGGCCACTGGGGTTAGCATCCCTTCTCTTATAATATGTGCCATGGGATCTTTAACATCCCATCCGAAAGACGGCACTCTACACAGGGAAACGTTCCCAATCACTGCCCTGGGGCACTGGGACACGTATTTCTTTTTAGATCACAGGAAAGAGTGCCTCTGCTTAGCTTCAGAGGCAAGCCAGAAGTGGGATGCATGGTGGGTAAACTGCTTTTACCCTCCACTACACCACTGACTTTAGTTAGTGTAGGTCTACTCTCTCACATACACACCATGTCTTCTCCTGACCGTTTACAGAAGGCTATGGTTAACGATCAAACTACTGATCTCCCCCACAAGGGCACTGATGAAATGTTTATGTGTGATGGGAGGCCTGTGTGTGTGTGTGCGGGGTGGGGGGGCTATGTGCACCTGGTCTGCTGCATTATTTAAGCTCACGCATTGAGAGGAAGAGAGTTTCTTGAGCTGCAACACTGGGAGATGTTTTGATGGGAAGTTAGTGTCTCTGCACACACGCACAATTAGTCAGCAAAGGGACAGCTCATCTCCTCCCTCAGTCCCTTTCTCTCTCACAAACTTCCCCCCTGATGTTCACCACCAGTACACCTGACATCCTGCCTGCGGCTGCAGACAAAACCCCTCTTTAAACATGGATAAGACAGCCCACCAGCAAACACTCCCCTTCTCACAGACAGAGAAACAAAGACATTGTTCCAGCTCAGAGCGACCGCACGCACACACCGCTCCGACTCAAAGCACTGAGCAACCGCTTCAGTCAGACACTCAATAATTCAACACAGAAGAGGGAGATGAGGACTTGGAAGAGAGGAAGGGAGAACTGAGCATTGGAGAGGAGGGGAAGAAAGGAGAGGAGACAGAGGAGGAGAGGGAGGGGAGGTGAGGAGACAGAAGAATAGAGACAGAGGGGAGGAAAATCAACAAAAGTTTGCCTTCTGAGCTAAGCTATGGTCTGCCCAGAGCTCAAGTGATTCATAAAATCAATTAGGCTAGATTGTAGATGAACATAATAATATCAAGCACAGCAGCGACATACACAGAAGGAGCAGACAAATGTGTTGACAATTTATTTGCACATCCAAGGGACAGGGCTTAGAACAGCTTTAATTTAAATATGGACTGAAATGTGTGGGGGAAAGTATGGGCAAATAATAAGGCATCGGCTTTGTTGACATTTGGCAAGACACGGGAAAAAGAGCCATCTACAGCTTGTCAGTAAAGTTCAAATAAATCAGTACGAATAGCCTAGTAGTTGTGTTGTTCACAGTGCATACTTATGAGTGTCTGATTCTGCAGGTTATACCATACAAATTTGAAATCTCTTTAGAAACCAAATAACACATGTTGTGACAAACATGTTTAGGAAAGAAACATAAATGCAACACAGTAGCACTGGGTGGATACGATAAAGTTACTGTCGTACTAGCAGCCAGTTCAGCGGAACATCATCCTGTACGGACAAAACGGCATCCGTAGCTAGCAGACAAAGGGATAGGTAAGCTACTGCTATCGGAGCTAGCACACTACCTCGTTTGTAACTCCAACTATTCGGCTAAATGCTCAGCGTAGTGGCCCATTTTAAATGATAGAAAACCTCGTTTTATAAAGGACACTTATTTTACTCTTTAATAAAGGCTAAACAAACTGTTTGGACACAGTTATCATACTTGCCGCTAGCTAGCTCCTAGCCTACCTAGCAGTAACTCGCGTATGAAGGTACACATTCATACAATGTAGAGTGAGTTCGAATAGTTCCTTTTTGGAACGTTGGACACTCCTTTGTTACATTGAAACCAAACCGGTTACATTGGTTTCAACTTTGTAAAAGCTATCAATCGGCTACGTTATTTCACCATAAACTAATCCCAGGCTTCCTGAAACACACAAGCATCTTCACGAAGGCATTGTTCCCAATACCCAGAGAAGTAGGGATGCTCTTTTCCACTCAATTCCAAAATGCAACATATTGCAGACAGTTTGAAAACAAAGGATTTTTCCAATGTTGTTTAATATCGCCAATGTCATACATGAAGTTAATAATATACTGTACCGGATGAGAATGAAACTAGTAGGAATGGATACCTTGGTAGTAAGCTAACGTTTAGCTAGGCTAGCAATCAACCCCCAATAACTATTTGCTTGTTAGGGAGGGCTACAAGAATTCACCGATGCAAGAAAACCTGAAAAACAAAGACCCATAACAACTACGGAGAGCATATCGTATCCTAATCTGCACCCTTTCTATGACAACAAGCGAGGTAGTGTATGTGAGCGTTGGAGATAACAGTAGATATCCTAGTACTAGTGTCTCTAGCTGGTGTTTGTGACATTGCACTATTCCCACTTACTTTTCTCTTGCTTGGTTATCTGAGGGCACAACAGCACCTTTCCCCTTGGCGTACATCCTTGAAGCTGGTTTAGATACTTTTTATTCAGTCCGGTTCCGACACCTGTCAAAGAAAGCGACCACGTACGATCTCCATAGCTACACAGCAGTAGTGTTCTCTCTCTCACTGTGCCCCGGTGTCTTTTTTTCTAGCAGGCTACATCCATCCTCAACATTGCCGATCCGAACAGGGGCTGCTGCCGTCGCGGGGAGCTTGAAACCGTCTGTTGGTGATCTTTTTTTTCAGTCGCTGTTCCAGGGTTTTATCCACGCTCCCCCTGTTATAGAATGGTGGGGGCTTCTTAAAGGGATAGATCCCTTTTTTTTGTTTATTTGCCAAACTAAATTATGATAGACTGGTCAGTGTTCTTCATTCCTGGGCTTGGAGTCCCACATGGATGTGTGCAGGGTTTTGATCACTAACATGCCTCTTTTAACAGTACCCTACTGTGCCCACATGTAACTGTGTGCTCTGTAAGGTATGTTCCGGCCAGGAATGGTATATAACAGCTCTGTGTGTCCTGTTTATATATAGTTATATGGCTGTGTTTACACAGTAAGCCAAATTCTGATAATTTTGCCACTAATTGGTCTTTTTACGGATCACATCAGATCTTTTCATGTCAGATCTTTTCACATCAGATCTTTTCCAGACCTGATCTGTTTTGTGAAAGGACCAATTTAGTGAAGAAAAAAAGATCAGAATTGGGGTGCCTGTCTAAACACAGCCTATGTGTCGTGTGAGGGAATAATTAATCAAATGTGTGCATGTATACCAAGTATGAAGTTGAGGGATGTGTGTGTGTGTCCTGTCCCTTTAAGAATGTGTGTGAGTGTGGGTGCAGTGCAGTGGCTGGGTGTGCGTGTGTGTGTGTGTGTGTGTGCAGGAGCGAAGTGATCTGCTTAAATGTTGCTCATCTGTGGGAAGGACACACTGACTGCATGCATGTGTCATTATTGGGGTTAGCCACCTCCACTGTTTTTCTAAAGGACACACATAAGCAAACACATTGTCCAAAAAAGGGGTAAAGAGAGAGTACCAAGAGCTTGGACACAAACACAGTCTAGCTAGGCAGAGCTGTCAGTGTGTTTGTGTTGCTCCAATAGGGTAGAGAGTGAGGGAGAGTGTGTTTGTATCTACTCAGCTCTAGACCTCAAACTCTATCACTGTCTCATCATAGCATCAGTATCGATTGGCCTGAGCCCACATACCTCTCAGAACACACATACTGTTGAGGGAATGTGCCTGTGTGTGTGTGTGTGTGTGTGTATGTGTGTATATTTCTGATAGGGTAGGATGATTCGTTAGGGTAATTATAAATCAACTCCACTCCTGGAATTCAGAGGTATTCACCCTAATGTACACACGCACACACACACATCTCACACACACTCCAAACAGGTTGTGTTCAATCGAGCCAGACCTGTATTTTCAATCACTCCAGAAGAGGACCTCTCAGAATATTACATTCACATGTTTCATTGCTAATTGAATGAGGCCGTTTGACTCAACAATTAGGCTGTTTGTTGGATTTCTGGATCAGTATTCACTAGATTCCTATAGATGGCTTCGTCTCAAAGACTTGGGCCCCGTTTCAATGCTCTAAGAAAGAAAGAGGTTACTGGAACAGGGCTCTAACATGAGCATGTCAATACCACAATCTAGCTAGTAGAGAGTGTGTGAGTTTAAGTAGTAGCACATTGAATCGATGTGGTTAAATATTTTGCTTCTCACACTTCCTGATAGTTCTACTATCTCTCAGAATAGCTGTTACCTCTAACTACAGATCTAGGATCAGGTTACCCGACCTCACATTCTGATCATAACCATTAACAGGACTGAACAAGTGTCTGACCTGGGACCAGCTAGGCTGCGTTTACACATGCAGCCCAATTCTATTCTGATTATTTTTCCACTAATTGGTCTTTTGAGCAATCAGAAGAATTGGCCTGCCTGTGTAAACACAGCCTTAGAGTTAAGGGAAATGTCTACCTGCTCCTGTATCTCTCTAATCTCTGTTTTCTCTCAATACTTTCTATTTCTTTAGAAATGTAATCTCTCTAAAGATCATACTGCCTGTTTTCTCTACGCCCCCAATTTCACTCTGTCTGAGGGGAAAACCACAGACAACCACTGCCTCGGTATGACGCTGCCTCTCCTTGCTTTTTCAGCCTCTTTTTCTCTCCTCTTCTTTCCTCTCCCCTTGTCTCCCATTCATTAATTATTCCACCCATCTTCTCCATCCTCCCCACTCCTTGTGCAAGCTGCAAACAGGTATATCAGTTGTAGGTGTTTTGCAACAATGTGTACCTGGACTGTATTTACACCCTGCCTGCTCATGCTCATTACTCCCTAATGATTACCTGCTAATTACCATGTAAGTACATGGTTTTAGCACCACAACATACAGGTGGACCATATTTCCAGAAACTAAAATGGCAGGGTGCTGTTTTATACTGAACAAAAATATAAATCCCAACATGCAACCATTTCAAAGATTTTTCTGAGTTACAGTTCTTATAAGGAAATCAGTCAATTGAAATAAATGAATTAGGCCCTAATCTATGGATTTCACATGACTGGGCAAGGGCGCTGCCATGTGTGGGCCTTGGCGGGCATAGGCCCATCCACTTGGGTGCCAGGCCCACCTAATGGGAAGCCAGGCCCAGCCAATCAGAATGAGTTTTTCCCCACAAAAAGGGCTTTATTACAGACATAAATACTCCTCAGCTCCCCCTCCCCTCAGACAATCCCGCAGGTGAAGAAGCCGGATGTGGAGGTCCTGGGCTGGTGTAGTTACACGTGGTCTGCGGTTATGAGGCCAGTTTGACGTACTGTCAAATTCTCTAAAACAAATTAACGTTGAATTCTCTTGCAACAGCGCTGGTGGACATTCCTGCAATCTGCATGCCAATTGCGGGCTCTTTCAAAACTTGAGACATCTGTGGCATTGTGTTGTGTGACAAAACTGCACATTTTAGAATGGCCTTTTATTGTCCCCAGCACAAGGTGCACCTGTGTACTGATCATCCTGTTTAATCAGCTTCTTCGATATGCCACACCTGAAAGATGGATGGATTATCTTGGCAAATGAGAAATGCTCACTAACGGGGATGGAAACACATTTGTGCACAACTTGAGAGAAATACGCTTTTTGTGGATATGGAACATTTCTGGGATCTTTTATTTCAAGCTCATGAAACATGGGACCAACACTTTACATGTTCCGTTTATATTTTTGTTCAGTGTAGATATGAATCGTATCAGCGTGGTTGTAATCAGCCAGTGGAAAACAAAGGGGATCCAGAGGGAGAGAAAGAGAGAGATGTGGGAATTTGAGAGAGTTGACTAATATTCCGAGAGATTAAAGGAGAGAAAGAAAGAGAGGGAGAGAGAGATTGTGTGTGTGTCCGTATAAAGAGGTCAGACTGGGCTTATGAAACTGTCTATGACCTAACCTGCCCTATTTCTGACAGAACACAACTCTGTACAGTCATATCATAGGCACACAAGCACACAGACATGCACAGGCTTTGGGATCAGAATGTCAAATATCACCATTTCAATCTAAGTAAAGTTTTGATACTGTGTGTCAATAATGGAAAACTTTTAAACAGTTGGAGCAGAGTCAAGTACATCTGACCTTAGAGCCCTGAAATAAAAACACATGGATGTTAAATAGGATCCAGATTGCATGTCCTCTTAAAGAAGGGTTTTAACAGTCGCACACACACTCACACATACATATACACATGCTCACACACACACACACCCGGAACACAGATTTTTCATTAAAGGAACACAGACTGTGGTGTGATCTGCTACTACACAGACAGTACACAGTTCTCAGCTTTTAACACTATTTTATTTAAATGTTGAATTCAATCAAACTCTTACTGCAATGGTTATCTGGTCATGTCTTGATATTGCTTTATTTCCCGAATTGCTAAATGGTTTTAGGTAAAATTACCACATAACTACTTTCCCAGGTATGTTTGCTTACTGAATAAATAATGCTCTATTCTATCCCACCTCCCAATCTCTCTAAATATTCTCTCTCTTTATTGCTTTCCCTCTCTCTCTCCCCTCCCCCCTCTCTCCTCCCTCTCCCGTCTTTCCCATTCTCCCTCCCCCTCTCTCTATCCTACCCCCCCCCCCTCTACCCATCTCCCCCTCTCTCCTTCTCCCTCCCCCTCTCTCCCCTTCTTTCTCCCCCCCACTCTCTCCTTCTCCCTTCCCCTCTCTCCTCTTCTCCCCCCCTCCTGCTCCCTCCCTCACGCTCTCTCTCCTTCACCCTCTCCCATCTTTCCACTTCTTCCTCCCCCTTTCTCTCCTTCTCCCTCACCCCTCTATCCCCTTCTCCATCCCCCTTTCTCTCCTTCTCCCCCACCCCTCTGTCTCCTTCTCCATCCCCCTTTCTCTCCTTCTCCCTCACCCCTCTCTCTCCAGTAGAGAAGGTTCTGCTTGGCATTATGTTTGTCTTACCTCTGCTCTTGGTGTCACATGCAGTGTTATGTATGTACACACACACCAAAAACAGGGGCTGTGTGTGTGTGTGTATATGGAGTGTGTTGTCTGGGGGTTTTGATACATGCGTTGTTGACAATCTCGCCCCTCTGCCAGAACTACAGGGCCCCTCTACCCCTTTGTGGGCCTCTAAACCTCTCTTTCTTTTCTCTCTCCGTCTTTCTCGTTCTTTACCGCTGTCCCTCTCCCTCTGAGCACTCCATACCTCCTGCTCTCTCTCCCTCTCTCCCTGTCCCTTCTCGCCTCTCCCTCCATTCACCACCACATCCACCTATCTCTAACACACACGGTGGCAGGGCTGTACTCTACCTCCCCAAGGAGTAGTGTTTAACTCACTGACGAGGGGTTTAAGGCCGAGGATGTTTGTGAGTGTGGTGGGGGTGGGGAAAGTAAATTGTTTAGTGTTTCTGTGCTGACTCCACATATGATCCCCATTAGCTAACGGGGGTACAGACACACACTCACGGTGAAGGATGACATTAATCCAGTGTTAGCCATAATGGGTCCATTCTAGCTGTTCAGCAGTATCTACTGCAGACATCACAAAGCACTTGTACATACATACCTGCTCTATTCTATTATGTGCTATTCAGATGTTGTGAATAAAACATTCATCTTTCTATTTTGCTTTAAAGGTTTATCAATTCTTTGTCAAAATCTGATGTAGATTTAAAAGGTTCTAAAGATTATTAGTTGTCGAAAGAGGTGAAAACAACATATGACAATTTTTTTTATTAAAAAAGTAAAATGTTAATGCACATTCTTCTAGTCAATGTCTCCGTACCAAGTCCAGAGTGTCATGTTTCAGATGTCAGTAGAACTGAGTTGACAGCCCATAGCGTTCCAAAGTTAGAGCTCAAAGTCTGATGGCACAAGTGACCATATCGTTGGCCATTTTAAATCGTGTCAGTATGTCAGATTAGCTCAGTCGCCAATTTCTCAGCCTCTGAGTATCACAGAAACACAACACTTTGAATGAGTAGCAGACAAATGTTCATAACAAGTGGCTGGATGAAATGTGTCAACATATCTGTTCAAAACAGGAAAAACATTCAAATGTATATTTTGAAAGATCAAATTTGACTATAAATGTGTGCATTTCTTTATTTAAACATTTTACAGCAGTGAGCTAAATCAAGGTATTGGTAGTCTTAAACAAATTGACTTTGAAACAAGTATTCACCTTCACACACATGGTTGTGGGCTTAAAAAGAAGAAGACACCTGCACCATGTCAGATATAGAGTTGAAATGTATTACATTTTGAGTTTGCATCCCAATATTACACTTCATATACATGACAGAAGACTGAAATATAGCAAAACCATTTGACATAGAAAACCGGATTTTAGGGTTAACAATGTAGCAACATGAAAAACATAATCAACAACAACCACAGAAGCACCATAGGGGATAATCAGATCTTAACTACACTAATGCTTGATTGGTCCTGGGGATTCACTGTATTCTTTTAATACACACACACAAATACACACACACACACACAGTGAGTATGTATGCTATCGTCCAGGTCTTGAGCTGTGTTTGAAGCATTAGGATTATTGTGTGAATGGCTACATAGGACCTGTGGAGTCAAGAGTCACTAGTCCTTCTCCCTTAACTGCTACCACTGTTCATTTACCAGCCATATGTACAGTACAGGATATGGGGAGAGAGAGAGAGATGGGGAGAGAGAGTTTTCCGTTATTGAGAATAATTGTCCAACATGTTATTATTCAATCTCTTCTGTTTGTCTTTTCTGTTTATATTCTGGAGAAAATAAAACGACAACATGACAATCATAGTTCCCATCACTAAGATGTGCACTGGCATGGAATACACTGGCATTACTCTGTTATAATGTCATCATTTATGATAAATGTGTTATAGCATAGGCAGGCCTACATTTTCACATGAAATGATATAAGAAAGGTGGATGTGGTAGACTAGAGAAACAAACAAGAAAACATTAAAGCCTTTTAATAAAGATGACAAAATACTTTTCATTCAGTAGAAATGCGCAGACATGTCAACATGCTTTCTCCCTCAGTCCACTAACATTTTCGTTATCATAAATGTACTAATTCCTTATTATGGCGGGGGGGGGGGTAAACTGGTGACTTCAACAGCCATTCTGTGACCCAAAAAACTGTCAGTCTTTGCCTGGAATAAATTGTGGAATATACTATTTCCAAGAACAAGGGGGGGGCATATTTGACAAAATATTGAATTCTTAACCAATGACTGCTCAACTTGAATTCGGACTACTTTAAAGTCTAAAATAAACAACAAAGAAGACGAAAAGGCTTACTTTTTATTTCGACGAGTTTTGTGTATTTAAAGGGGTTGGTTAAAGAAGGACGTAACATCGCAGACCCCCGCCATACGGTGCTGCGTTTCGAGCGGCCTCATAGTAGAATCAATTCAGCTAGGGGGAGCTTGAAACTGTCAACTGATGGTTTCCTCGGAGCTCTGGAGAAACACAGTCAAACTGAATACAGTCAGCTAGTGGGATATCAGCAGCACCGCACAAATTGCACACACTGTCGATCACACTCATTAATCTTTGCTTTTCCTTGACCGATTATCAAATGAAGAATTATGTGAAGTTAAATAACAGTGTAATACAATAACTACATGAAGGCTATACTTAAACTCTAGTCATTATGTTTTGAGCACTGAAATGGACTGCATAACGCTCAACACTTCATTCATATACACTAAAAGAGGGTTTAAAAACATGTCTTCATATGCTAGGATGCAAAATGAATATGCCCACATTCAGAAGATCTCTCACAACAAAAATTGATCAAAATTCCAATTCAACGTGAAAAGAATATCTGAAATTATCCCTGATCATAATCCATATAACCTGAAGCCTCTTTCTCTATTGTGTGAAGTTGAAGGTATTGTAACAGTTGGGGGGTAACTATGGAGGTGGGGGGGGGGGGGGGGGGGGCGATACACAGCAACCACATCACATCTACATGGGGCCTTGTGATGAGTGCGATTTCTAGTAATCGCCGTCCCAAATGGCACCCTATTCCGGGCCCATACACTATGAAGGGAATAGGATGCCATTTGGGACAGGCGTCATGGATGGTCTTACCTGGTCACTGTGTCCAGGCCACCACCACACCTGGAGCAGGTTGAACTGGACAGGTAACAAACTAGATGCTTTGGAGCTTTGAGCACATACACACTCACACACACACCCGCGCACTGTACTTATGTCACTCATGTATGTACATTACTTTGCGTCACAGGGAACATGGCTTGGGGGAAAATCAGGCACACTATTCCATTGTGTGTGTGTGTGTGTATCACCCATATGCATCAATGTAATCTGTGTGTGCCTGTGTGTGTGTAGTGTGTATATATCTGTATGTGTGTGTCTTTGTGTGTGTGCGTTACCACCAATGTCACCTTCATGGAACACTAAACATGGAGCATCCTTCAGAATGTAACAGATAATGTTTGTAGGCAGGGAGGGATGTTGATGTGTTTGTGCCGTTGGAGCTTCAGAAGGCAACACAATGTTTGCAGGCAGAGATATTGATAAAGTCATCCCTTCCCAAGGTCACTTCCACAGGTATGCGCATTCCATTTCAACCTCTATATATCACACAGAACTATATACATTCTATATGATCTGTTTCTATGTATTTAAGACGGGTTGAAACCTAGCTCTGCTTTCTTTAAGGACACACTGCATAGACTGAAGCAAGAGCCAGTCAGATCAGGAACAGTCAGTGTGTGTTGCGTGTCAGCGTGTGCCATGTGTTTGCCATGTGAGTAAGACCCTTTCCTCCTACTCTCCACTCTCCTCCTTCCACCTCCTCTCTCTCCTATTTCCACCTCACCTCTCATTCTTCCAACTCCTTCCCTCTCCTCCTCTCTCCTCTCCTTCCACCTCCTCCCTCTCTACTCCTTCCACCTCCTCTCTCTGCTCATTCCACCTCCTCTCATTCTTCCACCTTCTCTGACTCCTCCCTCCACCTCCTCCCCCTCTCCTCCTTTCACCTCCTCTCGTATCCTTCCACCTCCTCCCTCTCTACTCCTTCCACCTCCTCACTCCTCCTTCCATCTCCCCTTTCTCCTTCCACCTCCCCTCTCTCCTCCTTCAACCTCCTCCCCATCTCCTCCTTCCACCTCCTCCCTCTCCTCTCCTTCCACCTCCTCTCTCTCTACTCCTTCCACCTCCTCTTTCTCATCCTTCCACCTCCTCCCACCTCCTCTCTCTCCTACCTCCTGTCTCTCCTCCTTCTACCACCTCCTCTCTCTCCTACCTCCTGTCTCTCATCCTTCCACCTCCCCTCACTCCTCCTTCCACCTCCTCCCTTTCTACTCATTCAACTCCCCTCTCTCCTCCTTCGACCTCCCCTCTCCCCTCCTTCCACCTCCTCACTCACTCCTTGTTCCACCTGCTCCCTCTCTCCTCCTTCCAACTACTCCCTATCTACTCCTTCCACCTCCTCTCTCTCCTCCTTCCACCTCCCCTCTCTCCTCCTTCCACCTCCTCTCTCCCCTCCTTCCACCTCCTCCCTCTCTTCTCCTTCCACCTCCTCCCGCACTCCTTGTTCCAAATGCTCCCTCTCTCCTCCTTCCACCTCCTCTCTCTCCTCCTTCCACCTCCTTTCTCTCCACCTTCCACCTCCTCTCTCTCCTCCTTCCACCTCCTCCATCTCTCCTCCTTCCATATTCTCTCTCTCCTCTCCTTCCACCTCCTCTCTCCTCCTTCCACCTCCTCTCTCTCCTCCTTCCATTTCCACTCTCTTTCAGTCAAATATACACACTTTTAGTGCTCATCGTTCCCCTCTTATCAGGGGCTGATTCAGATCTCAGGTGTGAGACCTGGGACACCAGGTGAACGCTGCCCTGGCTAGTCAGTCAGTGAGGAATGAAAACCAGCAGTACTAGAGACCTGGAGGTTTGGCTGTGAATATGCCTGACCCTAAAGACTCCTACTGAACACACACAGAGATAACATCAGCTAGCACAGAGGGGGAGGGGTCGTACAGGCACACACACAGAGAGATAAGTAAACAGTAGTCTGACGTAAACCAGTGGTGACTAATGCTGTGACATCTACTAAACAGTCCTATGACCATGGTTAGAATACAGAATGAACAATACGCTCGAATGTGTCCTGTTGTTATGAGTGACTGTTATGTGCTTTCTGTTATGTGCCCTGTTGTGTTCTCATCCCTCTAGTCTTGGTAGTAGTCTTCCTCCACCTAGTGGTGGTTAACCAACATGCTCCCACAGTGACGAGGCTCTACTGCAGCGCAGCAAGAGAAATGAAGCACATGTTTTAATACCTCTGGGCCCTGGTCAAAAAATATGGCACTATGAATTGAATAGGGTGCCATTTGTAACGCAAACTATGTGAGGTCAGAGAGAGAACTGTCTTCATTTCAGCTTCTCTGGAGCTTCCTCCTATGATGTGGGCAAGACAACAAACACTGTATGTGAACTATAATATAATTATAATATAAACGTGGAATCTGAAAACACTGCGTGTGAAAAACTGCTGGAGTTATGGTCAGAGTTGTCGATAGACAGAGGGGACATGATGGCACAGTCAATTAGAAGAGTCTCTGAGAAGTTCTGTAGCAAAATAGATTTCATTAAATGACTAGAGGGGCTATGTCAAATAAGCCCTCAGAGTTCCAGAATAGAGTGAAAATGGCAGCCGTTGTGGTCAGGGAGAAAACCAAACCAGTCTAATTGGAATGAATGGCAGTAAAGGCATAATCCTGGTTTTATGTATGCTGGACAATTTAAGGAAGGAATGTGATATATTGGAAATTATGTAATACTGTCAACCTAAAATATTGTCATATATTCATAAATACAGTTTATACGGTTTTAAACCATTTTCAGTTTAAAAAAAACTAACATATATGTAAACATACCATCAATGTCTACATTTGTTTTCTTGGAAAACAGAGTGATATTATATGATGCAATATCAGTACTTGTTGCATTTACAACTTGTCTAAATCCTATCATCAACTGATTTCAGCCGGTATATGGCTGTGGATTGACTGTATTGTTTGAATGGACTGGCAGTTAGGTTGAAACATTTATGGACTCATTCCTCTAAAATTAGCTGGCTAGCTAACACACAGAGTGCAGAAATTCTTCATCTTCATTATTTGACACTATCTTATCACAGCACTGGCAAACCATGGTTGACAAACTTCCTGACCAAAATGGCTGACCTTTATCTGTAAGATTTAGACAAGTTGTAAATGCAACAAGTACTGATATTGTATCACTCTATTTTCCAAGAAAACAAATGTAGACATTGATGGTCTGTTTACATATATTTTAGTGTTTGAAATCTTGCAGGCCGAAATCTCTTGAGATGCACCATGTCGTTTTCAAGTGTCCAAATGGGAAAAAAACGAAACAAACAATACTTAGTAACGAGAATAATATGGCAACTACTGTCTGATAAAAACAAAATATATTTTAAAAATACATACATTAACAGCATAATAGGGCTACAAGTAAAACTACTGCTCCAACTACTAATACAACTAATAAAACTAAGTACCTATAATATATACATAAACTCAGCAAAAAAGGAAACGTCCTCTCCCTGTCAACTGCATTTATTTTCAGCAAACTTAACGTGTAAATATTTGTATGAACATAACAAGACTCAACAACTGAGACATAAACTGAACAAGTTCCACAGACATGTGACTAACAGAAATGGAATAATGTGTCCCTGAACAAAGTGGGGTCAAATCAAAAGTAACAGTCAGTATCTAGTGTGGTTACCAGCTGCATTAAGTACTGCAGTGCATCTCCTCCTCATGGACTGCACCAGATTTGCCAGTTCTTGCTGCGAGATGTGACCCCACTCTTCCACCGAGGCACATGCAAGTTCCCGGACATTTCTGGGGGGAATGGCCCTAGCCCTCACCCTACAATCCAACAGGTCTGAGACGTGCTCAATGGGATTGAGATCCAGGCTTTTCGCTGGCCATGGGAGAACACTGACATTCCTGTCTTGCAGGAAATCACACACAGAACGAGCAGTATGGCTGGTGGCATTGTCATGCTGGAGGGTCATGTCAGGATGAGCCTGCAGGAAGGGTACCACATGAAGGAGGAGGATGTCTTCCCTGTAATGCACAGCGTTGAGATTGCCTGCAATGACGACAAGCTCAGTCCGATGATGCTGTGACACCCCAGACCATGACGGACCCTCCACCTCCAAATCGATCCCGCTCCAGAATACAGGCCTCGGTGTAACGCTCATTCCTTTGATGATAAACGCAAATCCGACCATCACCCCTGGTGAGACAAAAATGCAACTCAAAAGCGCAACTTTTTGCCTATCCTGTCTGGTCCAGCGATGGTGGGTTTGTGCCCATAGGCGACGTTGTTGCCGGTGATGTCTGGTGAAGACCTGCCTTACAACAGGCCTACAAGCCCTCAGTCCAGCCTCTCTCAGCCTATTGCAGACAGTCTGAGCACTGATGGAGGGATTGTGCATTCCTGGTGTAACTCAGGCAGTTGTTGTTGCCATCCTGTATCTGTCCCGCAGGTGTGATGTTCGGATGTACCGATCCTGTGCATGTCTCGTTACACGTGGTCTGCCAATGCGAGGACGATCAGCTGTCCGTCCTGTCTCCCGGTAGCACCGTCGTAGGCGTCTCACAGTACGGACATTGCAATTTATTGCCCTGGCCACATCTGCAGTCCTCATGCCTCCTTGCAGCATGCCTAAGGCACGTTCATGCAGATGAGCAGGGGCCCTGGGCATCTTTCTTTTGGTGTTTTTCAGAGTCAGTAGAAAGGCCTCTTTCGTGTCCTAGGTTTTCATGACTGTGACCTTAATTGCTAACCGTCTGTAAACTGTTAGTGTCTTAACGACCATTCCACAGGTGCATGTTCATTAATTGTTTATGGTTCATTGAACAAGCATGGGAAACAGTGTTTAAACCCTTTACAATGGAGATCTGTGGTTATTTGGATTTTTAAGAATTATCTTTGAAAGACAGTGTCTTGAAAAAGGGACGTTTCTTTTTTTGATGAGTTTACATACAAATTTATTCACATGGTGATGTTTCTATTAGCTGGTTAAAAACACAAACTGTTTGTTCTTAACATTTGAAAATGGCTCTTAAATTCACTGTGATTCCAGTCAGTTGGGTCTTTGTAGCCGAAAGATCTTACTCTAACCTCATGATGTACCCTTGGAATGTGTAATGGCTGCTGTTGTCGAAATAAGTAATGTCAGTCTTGTAAAGTGTTCCTTAAATTTAAGTTGATAGATTTAAAAATAAATTGTTACCAATGCAATTGTCTTCTGTTTGGGAGTGACAGCCCATTTAGTGATTCAGGCAATGTGTCTTATAATGGCATCATACGAAGGTTCATGCCCATTCTAGTATTCTAATTCCTAACTCTTTGTCTGTAGCACCCTAATAATGGTGAGGTCACTTTGAAGTCATTGTGAGGTCACTTCCTCCCCCTGGTCCACTTTCTACTGACTCCACATATTAGAATGATCAGAACAGACATTCCTGAATAATGCAAACTTTGTGGCTTTGGATAAAAGTGATCTAAGAGCTTTGTACTTTCTACTCATTCTAATTCTACTGCAACAAGTCCTGCTCTGCCGCCATGTTGAGTCAAATATAAAAAGAGTTATGATGAGTCATGTCTCCTCGCTCTAACTCTATGTCACTTCCTCTTCTTCTTCCTCCTCGGGCAGGTTGCCGGGGCAGGGCTCCATTGTTACTGCGACGGCCATTCCGCTGCGTCCTAGCAACATGTCGGTGATGGACGTCCACTGGTTGGTGTCAGGGCAGTAACTCTCAACACTGGACAGAAACCCTGTGGAGTTAAAACCACCTGGAGGCAGGAGGGAGGGAGGACGAGGGATGGAAGGGCAGAGAGAGGGAAACAGGATGGGTGAATCCAAGGCTCAGTAGGAGCAACGTGGTATCTGGTTCTAAAGTTGGCCAAACTCTCCAGAGAGATGGCATGTTTCTCCAGGCTCACCCAGTATGAAGATGCGTCCCTGGTAGATGGTGACCCCGTGAGCGCTGCGGCAGTGCTGCATGGAGGCCACTGGCTCCCACACATCTCTGGTTACACTGTACCTCTCCATGGAGCTGAGCTGGGTATGACCGTCATACCCTCCTACTGCATACAGGTATGAGTCCACACACACCACACCTACACACACACACGAGGGAGAAACAGAGAGAGAGAGACATTATCCACACACCTTGACAGGTGTGTATATACATACACACACACACACACATACACATTCTCACCTAGTCCACTGCGTACAGTGGTCATGGGGGCCAGTTGGTGCCAGGTGTTGGAATCGGGGTGGAACCTCTCTGCTGTGTTCCAGCGGTTCTGGCCGTCGAACCCCCCCACCACGTACAGAGACCCCTCGCAACCTGCTACCCCCGCCCCCAGACGGGCTACTGACATGGGGCTCACAAACACCCAGCGGTTCGCCTCTGGGTCATACCTGGCAGAGAGCGAGAGAGAGAGAGAGAGAGAGAGAATTTATGGTTGTTATTGTCTTAAAGCTGTAATATGTAACTTTTTGGGCGTCCCGACCAATTTTACATAGAAATGTGACTTAAAGAAAGAACGTCTAAGAAGCAGTAGATCTGTTCTATGTGCGTTATTTCTATGCTTCCCATTCTTAAGTTTTGCTTTTTGAATCTTTTACTTTGGGTTTCGTACACCAACGTCAAACAGCTGAAAATACAATATTTTTGGTTATGGAAAAGATATTTCACAGAGGTTAAGATGGTTCAAAGATTCTCTACACTATACTTGCTTGTTTTGTCACATACATTGAAATGAGGCAAACTATTAGAAATTGTGTGATTTCTGCATAGTGCAATGCTCATTTTCATTGTTATCATCATGACCTGAGTGCATGGGACTGTAGGTGCTATGCTATCAGAGTGTGAGTTAGATAGTATAATTAACGTATTGTATAGGAGCCAGGTAACTTACAGTGGATTAAGATAAAGCTACGTACTTTGTGAGGTGTCTAGTAACACGTTTTGTGGGAGGATAGGAGAGCAGCTGAGAGGAGAGGCAAGGGTGGATGGATGGAAGAAGGGAAGGAAGATATTAAAAAAAAGGCAGGTAGGACACATCTCGGAGGTATTCTATCAGAGCCACGGGTCCTGTAATGACATTCCGCTGAAGATGATTTCCTACCTTTTAGCCGCTCAGCAGCGAGTTGTGAAGCATTCCCAACCGGATTGACATTCCTTGGAAGCAGGTACCAACACAGCCGGACCAAAGGCTGTCACACTAATTAGTCCCCCACCTCGGGCTCAGGAATTCCTACATTATCTTGGGGAATTTACACTACATCTCACTCTCTTTCTGCTCTCTCTCCTCTTTCTGTATTCTCTCCTCTACCCCCCCCCCCCTTCTCCTCACTATTTCTCTCCCCCCTCCTCACCTCTCCACAGTGTTATGATGTGTGGACCCCTGGGACCCCCCCACGGCGTAAATGCTCCCGTCCACCACAGCCACCCCCACCCTGTTCCTGGGGGTGTTGAGGGAGGCGTGCTGGCTCCACTGATTGGTCATGGGATTGTAGCAGCACAGGGAACTGGACTCAGTGTTGTTCTGTAGGGACAGGTTCCTGCCTCCCACCTGAGGAGGAGGGAGAGAGGGAGGGATGAAGAGGGGGAGGGGTTAGATAGACAGACAAGGCTGTAAAAAGCAAGGTGTGTGGGTGCGTTCGTGTACCGTGTAGAGCAGGCCAAACAGCACACAGGAGCCCAGGCCACTGCAGGGAGAGCCCATGTCAGCTAGCTTCAGCCAGATGTTCCTACCAGGGTCATAGGCCTCCATAGAAGACAGAGAGTGCTGCCGATACCTGGGATGGAACACAGGAGGATCAGACAGTACATAACCATAATAAGATTATATCATCATATCCTATCATCCAATTATCTCATTGTATTGTATCGTGTCCTACGCTCTCCTATCCTACGACACCCCACACCATCCCATCATATGTTTGTAGACTACCCTCCGGCTACGTAGATAAGCTGCGTTCCACGGTGAGGCGCAGGGGGGAGGGGCTTCCTCAACGCCATTTCCTGGAATATCTTAGACAGGAAGTCTCTACAGGAGTTGGCCTGGAATGAAGGAACATATCAATCAATCCCAGCAGCCGGTCATAGATGAATAGACGACATAGGTTTCATAGACAGGGACTTGCCTTGCTGAGGATGGGGCAGGACTGGAGCTGTATCTTGATGAACTTGGGAGGCAGAGCGTAGACGTGGAGAGCATTGAGGAGGGCGTGGAGATACGGAGCTCTGCTCTCCACGTCCCATCGTACCCAGTCTGTACAAGCCTTGTACACCTGACATCAAGGGGCTCATGGTCAAACTTTGGCAGGCGGTTATCTTGATTTTCACATAGAAATATGCATATAAGTGAAGTATATATACACCTCAGGATAAACAATGTATAATAGAATATAAATCAAATCCATACCTCTGACTCACAGAGCACCTTGAGGCTGTCCTGGCTGATGAGCTCCAACAGCTGACAGTGAGACAGACTGAAGAACTCCTCCTCTTTGGTTACCTGGGGTAGGGACAAATAGACACATAGTCAACACGCGTCACATGCTCACACACACAAACACAATCCGTCAATAAGGCATTTCTATGTCTGACTACGGACACTGTTTTTGTCTATAGGGAACAGGTGACGTCAGGGGACCCTTCACCAAACAACAGTTGCAAACTTCTCATGGTCTTATACAACATTGACTTTTTAATGACGTGTCTCTTGTACACGTACTGCTTAACTGAGCTGTGTGTATATAAGGAGGGGGTCTGAGCCTCATAAAGTGCATCATATCTGAAGAGGTATTGTTTCAGAATGAGGGGTGCTGTAGCTCTGCTGGTGTTGCTGTTCTGTCTGTCTGGACTCAGGAGGAGAGTGGAGGGTGTTCTGTCTGTCTGGGGCATGGACTCAGGAGGAGAGTGGAGGGTGTTCTGTCTGTCTGGGGTATGGACTCAGGAGGAGAGTGGAGAGTGTTCTGTCTGTCTGGGGCATGGACTCAGGAGGAGAGTGGAGAGTGTTCTGTCTGTCTGGGGCATGGACTCAGGAGGAGAGTGGAGGGTGTTCTGTCTGTCTGGGGTATGGACTCAGGAGGAGAGTGGAGGGTGTTCTGTCTGTCTGTGGTATGGACTCAGGAGGAGAGTGGAGGGTGTTCTGTCTGTCTGGGGTATGGACTCAGGAGGAGAGTGGAGGGTGTTCTGTCTGTCTGGGGCATGGACTCAGGAGGAGAGTGGAGGGTGTTCTGTCTGTCTGGGGTATGGACTCAGGAGGAGAGTGGAGGGTGTTCTGTCTGTCTGGGGAATGGACTCAGGAGGAGAGTGGAGGGTGTTCTGTCTGTCTGGGGAATGGACTCAGGAGGAGAGTGGAGGGTGTTCTGTCTGTCTGGGGCATGGACTCAGGAGGAAAGTGGAGGGGACAGAGAGAGTGACATCACTCAACAGGGACACAGTGCAGGGAGAGAGAGCAGGGTAAGTGAGGTTCAGATGGAGAGACGACCAACGAACAGACCACCACCCCCCCTGACATCTGGACCGAGATGAAGGAGCTGAGAGACATAGTGCACAACCTGGGAACCATCGTGGTGGAGCAGAGAGAGAAGCAAAGTAACATGGAGGTCAGACTGACAGCCAATGAGGCTGAGGTATAGAAACACAGTGGTGGACCTTAGAAGCCACCATGGGGAAGATGAAGATTAAAGGACACAGGTGATTTAACAGGTATGGTTGTAAAGGTGTAAATTGAAGGGACTAAGTCAATCACAGCGTCCCACTGTTTATAATGATTTGAAGAAGGGTTAACATTGTTTCATGTTGGATGTAAAGTTACTGGTGACTCTTAGTGTGAATTTATGTCTGTGGTTTTCAGGCCTGGAGGCCAGACTTAGTGCCAGTGAGAGCTGACGAGGTCAGCTGCAGTTATTGTAAAACGGATGTGAACAACATTGATTTTGAGTTGGGGATCAGTTCATTTCACTAAATCTACATTGCTGCAGAATTCACTGTTGCACAAGTATAATGTATTAAATACAATTGATAACCTGTGAACCATAAAATACACTGTCATTTGCACTCTGTGATTGTGAATAGAAGAATGATGTAATTGTATCAATATATTCAAGTAATTCTACCGTTTTCTCTCCTGTGTTCATGGGCACACCAAAAGTGGCCTTCTCTGCTGGTTTGAGCCACAATGGACCTGTAGGCCCCTTCAATAATGTCACCACCCCGGTCTACACCAGAGTCATCACCAATATCAGCAAGGCCTACAACCCAACCATACAGACTGTTTTTGACTGACTTTAGTCTAGGAGTTCAAGCTATATTTATTTGTATTTATTTTTTTATGTTTATTTAACTAGGTAAGCTAGTTGAGAACAAGTTCTCATTTGCAACTGGGACCTGGCCAAGATAGTGTAATTCGCGCAATTCGACACAAACAACAACACAGAGTTATAAATGGAATAAACAAAACATACAGTCAATAATACAGTAGAACAAAAGAAAACAAAAAGTCTATATACAGTGAGTGCACATGAGGTAAGTTAAGGAAATAAATAGGCCATGGTGGTGAAGTAATTACAATATAGCAATTAAACACGGGAATGGTAGATCGGCAGAAGATGAATGTGTAGGTAGAGATACTGGGGTGCAAAGAAGCAAAATAAATAAATAAATAAATGCCAGTATGGGGATGAGGCAGGTAGATAGATGGGCTGTTTACAGATGGGCTATGTACAGGTGCAGTGATCTGTAAACTGCTCTGACAGCTGGTGCTTAAAGCTAGTGAGGGAGATGTGAGTCTCCAGCTTCAGAGATTTTTGCAATTCGTCCAAGTCATGGGCAGCAGAAAACTGGAAGGAAAGACGACCAAAGGAGGAATTGGCTTTGGGGGTGAGATATACCTGCTGGAGTGCGTGCTACGAGTGGGTGCTGCTATGGTGACCAGTGAGCTGAGATAAGGCGGGGCTTTACCTAGCAGAGACTTGTAGATAACCTGTAGCCAGTGGGTTTGGCGACGAGTACGAAGCGAGGGCCAACCAACGAGAGCGCACAGGTCGCAATGGTGGGTAGTATATGGGGCTTTGGTGACAAAACAGATGGCACTGTGATAGACTGCATCCAGTTTGTTGAGTAGAGTGTTGGAGGCTATTTTATAGATGACATCACCAAAGTCGAGGATCGGTAGGATGGTCAGTTTTACGAGGGTATGTTTGGCAGCATGAGTGAAGGATGCTTTGTTGCGATATAGGAAGCCGATTCTAGATTTAATTTTGGATTGGAGATGCTTAATGTGAGTCTGGAAGGAGAGTGTACAGTCTAACCAGACACCCAGGTATTTGTAGTTGTCCATGTATTCTAAGTCAGAGCCGTCCAGAGTAGTGATGCTGGACGGGCGAGCAGGTGCGGGCAGTGATCGATTGAATAGCATGCATTTAGTTTTATTTGCGTTTAAGAGCAGTTGGAGGCCACGGAAAGAGAGTTGTATGGCATTGAAGCTCGTCTGGAGGTTAGTTAACACAGTGTCCAAGGAGGGGCCAGAAGTATACAGAATGGTGTCGTCTGCGTAGAGGTGGATCAGAGAATCACCAGCAGCAAGAGCAACATCATTGATGTATACAGAGAAGAGAGTCGGTCCGAGAATTTAACCCTGTGGCACACCCATAGAGACTGTCAGAGGTCCGGACAACAGGCCCTCCGATTTGACACACTGAACTCTATCAGAGAAGTAGTTGGTAAACCAGGCGAGGCAATCATTTGAGAAACCAAGGCTGTCGAGTCTGCCAATAAGAATGTTCTGATTGACAGAGTCGAAAGCCTTGGCCAGGTCGATGAATACGGCTGCACAGTAATGTCTCTTATCGATGGCGGTTATGATGTCGTTTAGAACCTTGAACGTGGCTGAGGTGCACCCATGACCAGCTCTGAAACCAGATTGCATAGCAGAGAAGGTATGGTGGGATTCGAAATGGTCAGTAATCTGTTTGTTAACTTGGCTTTCGAAGACCTTAGAAAGACAGAGTAGGATAGATATAGATCTGTAGCAGTTTGTGTCTAGAGTGTCACCCCCTTTGAAGAGGGGGATGACCGCGGCAGCTTTCCAATCTTTGGGAATCTCAGACGATACGATAGAGAGGTTGAACAGGCTAGTAATAGGGGTTGCAACAATTTCGGCAGATAATTTTAGAAGGTGAGGGTCCAGATTGTCTAGCCCGGCTGATTTGAAGGGGTCCAGATTTTGCAGCTCTTTCAGAACATCAGCTATCTGGATTTGGGTAAAGGAGAAATGGTGGGGGCTTGGGTGGGTTGCTGTGGAGGGTGCCGGGCAGTTGACCGGTGTAGGGGTAGCCATGTGGAAAGCATGGCC
This sequence comes from Oncorhynchus clarkii lewisi, assembly GCF_045791955.1. Classification (NCBI taxonomy): domain Eukaryota; kingdom Metazoa; phylum Chordata; class Actinopteri; order Salmoniformes; family Salmonidae; genus Oncorhynchus; species Oncorhynchus clarkii. The sequence continues at coordinate 17,778,237 of NC_092164.1, read as the reverse complement.
AGCCGTAGAGAAATGCTTATTGAAATTCTCAATTATAGTGGATTTATCGGTGGTGACAGTGTTTCCTAGCATCAGAGCAGTGGGCAGCTGGGAGGAGGTGCTCTTATTCTCCATGGACTTTATAGTGTCCCAGAACCTTTTTGAGTTTGTACTACAGGATGCAAAGCTTGCCTTAGAAAAGCTAACTGCCTGTGTATATTTGTTCCTAACTTCCCTGAAAAGTTGCATATCACGGGGGCTATTCGATGCTAATGCAGAACGCCACAGGATGTTTTTGTGCTGGTCAAGGGCAGACAGATCTGGAGTGAACCAAGGACTATATCTATTCCTAGTTCTACATTTTTTGAGAGGGGCAAGCTTATTTAAGATGGTGAGGAAGGCACTTTTAAAGAATAGTCAGGCATGATCTACTGACGGGATGAGGTCAAATTCATTCCGGTATACCCCGGCCAGGTTGATCAGAAAGGCCAGGGAGCGTTTGACAGTGATGAGGGGCGGTCGTTTGGTCGCAGAACCATTATGGATACAGGCAATGAGGCAGTGATCGCTGAGATCTTGATTGAAAACAGCAGAGGTGTATTTGGAGGGCAAGTTAGTTAGGATGACATCTATGAGGGTGCCCGTGTTTACTGATTTGGGGTTGTACCTGGTAGGTTCATTGATCATTTGTGTGAGATTGAGGGCATCAAGCTTAGTTTGTAGGATGGCCGGGGTGTTAAGCATGTCCCAGTTTAGGTCACTTAGTAGAACAAGCTCAGAAGATAGATGGGGGGCAATCAATTCACATATAGTATCGAGGGCACAGCTGGGGGCAGAGGGAGGTCTATAGCAAGCGGCAACAGTGAGAGACTTTTTGGTGGTTTTCCTAAGCCAGGATTCAGACACGGCTAAGACATCTGGGTTGGCAGAGTGTGCTAAAGCAGTGAGTAAAACAAACTAAGGGAGTAGGCTTCTAATGTTAACATGCAAGAAACCAAGGCTTTATTAAAGAATGTATGCAAAATGTTCTTGTCCTCTGCTCCAGGTATCTCCACACCACCAGTAAGAGGAGTCTACTACTTGAGATTCCCTGCCATGAACAACTTTTCCATTGCTTTTAGAAAGTATTCACACCCCTATACTTTTTCCACATTTTGTTGTGTTACGGCCTGAATAAAAATGCAATTTTGTTTGTAGAACATTGAAAATCTGAAATGTCTTGAGTCAATAAGTAATCAACCCCTTCTTTATGGCAAGCCTAAATAAGTTCAGGTGTAAAACTGTGCTTAACAAGTCACATAATCATTTGCATGGACTCACTCTGTGACCACTAACATTGAGTAGCTGCTGCCAACATACTGACTCAAATCTCTAGCCACTTTAATAATAAAAAATTGGATGTAATGAATGTATCACTAGTCACTTTAAACAATGCCACTTTATATAATATTTACATACCCTACAATACTCATCTCATATGTATATACACTGTACTCTATATCATCTACTGTATTTTGCCTATGCCATTCGGCCACCGCTCATCCATATATTTATATGTACATAATCTTATTAATTAATTAACTCTTGTGTGTATAAGGTAGTTGTTGTGAAATTGTTAGATTACTCGTTAGATATTACTGCATGGTCGGAACTAGAAGCACAAGCATTTCACTACACTCGCATTAACATCTGCTAACAATGTGTATGTGACCAATAAAATGTGATTTGATTTGATCAATAATAGTGTTTAACATGATTTTTGAATGACTACCTCATCTCTGTACGGCACACATACAATTATCTGTAAGATCCCTCAATCGAAAAAAAGTGAATTTCAAGCACAGATTCAACCACAAAGACCAGGGAGGTTTCTAATGCTCCTAAAGAAGTGCACCACTTGGTAGATGTGTAAAAATAAAAAAGCAGGTGCTGAATATCACTTTGAGCATGGTGAAGTAATTAATTAGGCTTTGGATGGTGTACCAATACACCCGGTTACTACAAAGATATATGTGTCCTTCCTAACTCAGTTGCCAGAGAGGAAGGAAATTGCTCAGGGGTTTCACCATAAAACCAATGGTGATTTTTAACAGTTACAGAGTTTAATGGAAGTGATATGAGAAAACTGAGGATGGATCAACAGCATTATAGTGACTCCACAATATTAACCTAAATGACAGAGTGAAAAAGGGGAGCCTGTACAGAATAAAAAATATTCCAAAACATGTATTCCTTTTGCAATAAGGCACTTAAGGAATACTGCAAAACATGTGGCAAAGAAATGTACTTTTTATCCTGAATACAAAGCATTGTGTTTGTGGCAAATCATCACTCTTCATATTTTCATGCATGGTGGTGGCATCCTCATGTTATGGGTATGCTTGTCATCAGCAAGGACTAGGTTGTTTTTTAGGATAAAAAGAAACGGAATAGAGCTAAGCACAGGCAAAATCCTAGAGGAAAATCTGGTTCAGTCTTCTTTTCAACAGACACTGGGAGACAAATTCCCCTTTCAGCAGGACAATAACCTAAACCACAAGGCCAAATTTACACTGGAGTTGTTTACCAAGATGACATTGAATGTTCCTGTTTTGGCTTAAATCGGCTTGAAAATCTATGGCAAGATTTGAAATTGGCTTTCTAGCAATGATCAACAACCAACTTGACAGTGCTTGAAGAACCTTTTCAAAATAACAAAATGGGCAAATATTGTACAATCCAGGTGTGGAAAGCTCTTAGAGACTTACCCCAAAAGACTTATAGCTGTAATCACTGCCAAAGGTGATTCTAACATGTATTCTCTCAGGGGGGTGGATACTTATCTAATCAAGATATGTGTTTCATTTTTAATATATATTTTTTAAATAAATGTTAGAATTATTCTTCCACTTTGACAGAGTATTTTGTGTAGATCGTTTACCAAAAATGACCATTAAATCAAATTGAAACACACTTTAACAACAAAATGTGGAAAAAGTCAAGGGGTGTGAATATTTTCTGAAGGCACTGTACATGTACAAGAAAGGTCAGAGAATCCTGTATAATTACGACTTCAAGCCTGACGATAAGCATAAGCACATTTCTAATGCTTTCACTCTAGAACTGATGAAGGGTGTATATACTGTGTACATGTGCAACCCTACATTGTGGAAGCTCTGGGATTCCTACCAAAACCATTACCCATTCAGTGGTGTCATGATGTTGGCCTGGGGGTAGGTTTATGACAGTCATAAATACCTCTTCCCCCCTTTTTCCTCTCTCTACCCTACTGAGGTTACATTTGCAAAACCCTTGGTTAACATAGAGATTCTTGGAACCTCAGAAGGTGGGGTGGACATGAACTATATTCTGGTAATCCGACCAATTGAACATATGCGGTGGTACCTAATGAATATGATGTCAGTTCGGTTGTTATCTGAGAAATTCTCATCAATGATAAGATGACATAAACTCTACAGTGGAAAGTCTACACATCAGAGTTATCGGATTCACATGGAATTGTTGTTCAATTTAAATGTTTGAATATAAAATTATTGGTGAAGAGATGAAATGTAATGTTAGCTTCCAAATGAGAGATTTGGGTTTTCATAAGGTTAGGGCTCTGCTCAATCAGTGGCCCGCCCCTGTGAAGAGACATGGGTTATAAAACTTTTCAGACACAGCCTTCTCGCTCCACTAAATAAAGCCTTGACGAAAATATAACCTCCTGTTCTGAGGATGTGAGGACGACGGTCCAATGTCAGAATGGTTCAGATAATAACTACAGAACGAAGCCAACATCAGCGTGAGCTTTGGCTGCGAATAGTATGAAATTTGAACTCTTATTCACTACAGAAGTGATACCTCCTAGCCGTTGAGTTAGCAACAGCAGCTGCAAACGAGGGTTAGGAAGGAACAGACAGAGTATCCCGTCTATCACACAACAACGTTACTACAACGTATCCAATTGACCACCAGAGACATTCTTCAAAGGACAAAGGACTCGGTTTGGCAACACGGCCTTCCATCTACCACCAACCTACTGAAGCGCAGCTCAGAGTAAATATTTATTGCATTTTCCTTTTCCATATGGGCGGTAATTTAGAATGCATAAGATACTGTATTTACGATGGCACAGCTTCTTCCTTTGTTACTTAGTCTTCCCGCTCTTTCACTCAAACCCAGCCCCTTTTCTTTTGTGTAACAAGCTGTCATATCTGTTCCGCCCACTAGGGACGTTTACCTTTATGACGTAATTTGTAATCAAATTATGATTAATTATGTGTATGTGTAATTCTGTGTGATTTGTTAGGTATTTAGTAAATAAATAATTAAACACAATTTTGTATTGCTGATTCAACTTGTTAGCCAGGGTTCATGAAGATAACCAAGAATTTACAACTTTCAGATGAGACTGAATTAAGGTGACGATTAATATTGACTGCTATTGATGTAAAATATTACTAGGTCTTTAAGAGTTTATTCGGAAGATAACATCTCTATAAATATTCTGTCGTGGTGCCCGACTCTCTAGTTAATTACATTTACATGATTAGCTCAATCAGGTAATATTAATTACGGAGAAATTATTTTATGGAATAGCATGTCATATCACTTAATCTGGCATAGCCAAAGACTTCCTGCTCTTCACAGTGTGAAAACATCAGAGATGCTGTAATGGTCTCTAAAAGTCTGTATGTCAGGGCCTCTTGGTTCTTCTAACGTCTATCAACAAAAGGCAAAATCGTCTTTGTCTCGTTGATGTTTTATAGTCTTTATGACATCGTGCTAAAATAGCTCATGTGTACAGCAATATGACAGCTGCTTGACAGACAGCAACATTATTTTGGCCCAAATCCAACCCACATCTGAAAGGTTACTTCAGGTCACTTCAGACACATAGCCAGCCATATTGGCTACATTATGTGAATGAGATACAAAGTGTGTGTGTGGTTCCTACCTCGTTGAAGTGTGTGTTGATGTACTCGCGGCTCCTCAGGTGCAGCTCGGTGCAGCCAATCTCCTCAGCGAACCGAGCGATGCCGATCACGTTGGCAGGCTCCAAGTTTTTAGTGAGGTAGTCACAGCAAGCCTTAGCCACGTCTTCTATCTGGTACCTGACACACACACACACACACACACACACACACACACACACACACACACACACACACATCTGTTCAATGAGGTAGTCACAACACGCCTTAAAAGGTACAGAAGGATTCATCATATAAGACACCAGGAAGAACTTTATATGTAAACCATCTTCCAGTCAAATTATTTATGTCACCACATAGACTCATACCTCATAGCGGCCAGTAGGAGGTGGAGCACACACTTCTCCCCCACGGTGATGCGTGAGGTGTAGGCAAAGTCAATGAGCCTCCCTACCACCAAGGGGCAGACATCACGTAGCGTCACCTCAGAGGCGTGGCACTCCTTAAAGCTGCTGGTGAACATGGCTTTGAAGTATGGGCTGCAGGACGCCAGCACCACTTTATGCACCTGAGGTTGGGAGGGGAGGCGTGGCCAATCTTATACATGTGGGTGGGGTGAAGGCTTTTACTCCAACCAAGCAGTAAAACACATGATTCAACTAAGAAAGTATTTTACAGCCTTTTGCTTTGATAAGCAAACCCCCAGGGTACTGCACGAGGATAACGCTGTATTTTACAGTCAAGTATCACCTTATACAGCTTTATAAGTAGGAACAAAGAGCAGCCCTCTCACCTTGAAGTCAACGGTCGTGTCCTTATAGGTGACGTGTAGGGTGATGTCACACAGCATCTCGTGCCTTCTGAAGTCCTCCATGGCCTGCAGGGCTCTGGAGGGGTGGGTCTCTATGGTGTAGTCCAGGTACCCAGACCCCCGCATCGACGGCACCGCGATGGCAGAGAAATCTGCATCCCTAGTGAGGCGCTTCTTCCTGGGGCACAACATCCTGACCGATGGGGGGGGGGGGGGGGGGGGGGGGGTCTGTCTTAGAGACGGATTAATCAATCAATGGACTAAGTATAGATTTTCCCTGAATCCCCCAAGTCGACTTTTGCACCCGATTAATCCTTATTGAATGATTGTAACACAGTGCATAGTGCATAGTCACTCAACGCGTGATACTTATCAATACTTATACTACTAAACGTTCCACGCAGTATCTGTTATTACAAATCAAAGTCCTACACAAGTAACACCCACGTACCCCTCCGTTTGTCCGATTTGATGATTATAACTTCCATCCATCACTATTGGCAGTATTTCCTCCAGAGTCAATGTGTTGATAATATGTTCACCTCTCTAGCATAGCTATCTAGTGACTAGCCTGTTACAACACACACATCCTCAACGCTAGTCAGTCAGATATCACAGAAAAAAACAGTCATGTCGCTGAGATTACTGATTTCACCCAAAGACTTCTAGTTCAGCCCAGCAATTCCATATTCAGTCCAGAGATTCCAATTTTAGTCCAGAAATGCCTAAATTAGTCTGTGATATTTCAGCTTTTGGTCCTGATATTCCTGGTTTAAGAACTATTCCTATTTAGTCCATGGAATTCTAGTTTAGTCCAGAGGTTCCATCTTTAGAGCAGATATTCCTGATTTAGTCCATGAGATTCCAGCTTGGTCCTTTGGTGTTGGGCTTCTAGTTCTGGAGTTCAGGAATGAATCATTGGTTGGCAATTCTTCACTTTTTGTCCTCTAAATCCACCACGTCCAAGATAGATGACATCAGGGATGATCTGGCGGCTTCTGTTTGTCTGGGAGCAAATTAAGACAATATAGTCATTAGGAGAGGCAGCATGTGTGTATCCAATGGAGTGTGTATATCAAATGTGTTAAACCCCCCCCCCACACACACACACACACACACACACACACACACACACACTGGATGGAACTTTGTGTAAAGATGAATTGTGACCATGGTTGACCAATGACCATGATGACCAATGACCATGGTTGTTGTCATAATTGTAATTCTGCTACAAATGTTTTGAGCTTGTAACATATCCTTTAAAATTAACTTTGGCATACCTAATGAATAGAACACAGCATTGGTGACACCCCTGTCTCTAAAACAAATGGTTTTCACCTCTTAAACTTTTGGAAATGAAGCTGTTCTGCTCGTAAAATGATGACCAACTTTACCCTCTTCATGTACACTGAACAAAAATATAAAACGCAGCATGCAACAATTTCAACCATTTTACTGAATTACAGTTGATGAAAGGAAATCAGTCAATTGAAATGAATTAATCAGGCCCTAACCTATGGATTTCACATGACTGGGTATACAGATATGTTGGTATGTTGGTCACAGATATAGTTGAAGTCGGAAGTTTACATACACTTAGGTTGGAGTCATTAAAACTCGTTTTTTCAACCACTCCACAAATTTATTGTTAACAAACTATAGTTTTGGCAAGTTGGTTAGGACATCTACTTTGTGCATGTGATTTTTCCAACAATTATTTACAGACAGATTATTTCCCTTATAATTCACTGTATCACAATTCCAGTGGGTCAGAAGTTTACATACACTAAGTTGACTGTGCCTTTAAACAGCTTGGAAAATTCCAGAAAATAATGTCATGGCTTTAGAAGCTTCTGATAGGCTAATTGATATAATTTTAGTCAATTGGAGGTGTACCTGTGGATGTATTTCAAGGCCTACCTTCAAACTCAGTGCCTCTTTGCTTGACATCATGGGAAAATCCTAAATCAAATCAAATTAAATCAAATCTGAGCCAAGACCTCAGAATTTTTTTTGTAAAAGGTACCACGTTCATCTGTACAAACAATAGTACGTAAGTATAAACACCATGGGACCACGCAGTCATCATACAGTTTATCACAGTGCCATCCGTTTTGTCACTAAAGCACCTTATACCACCCACCACTGCGACTTGTATGCTCTAGTCGGCTGGCCCTCGCTACATATTCGTCGCCAGACCCACTGGCTCCAGGTCATCTACAAGTCCATGCTAGGTAAAGCTCCGCCTTATCTCAGTTCACTGGTTACGATGGCAACACCCATCCGTAGCACGCGCTCCAGCAGGTGTATCTCACTGATCATCCCTAAAGCCAACACCTCATTTGGCCGCCTTTCGTTCCAGTTCTCTGCTGCCTGTGATTGGAACGAATTGCAAAAATCGCTGAAGTTGGAGACTTTTATCTCCCTCACCAACTTCAAACATCTGCTATCTGAGCAGCTAACCGATCGCTGCAGCTGTACATAGTCTATTGGTAAATAGCCCACCCATTTTCACCTACCTCATCCCCATACTGTTTTTATTTATTTATTTTTCTGCTCTTTTGCACACCAATATCTCTACCTTTACATAACCATCTGATCATTTATCACTCCAGTGTTAATCTGCATAATTGTAATTATTTGCCTACCTTCTCATGCCTTTTGCACACAATGTATATATAGACTCCCCTTTTTTCTACTGTGTTATTGACTTGTTAATTGTTTACTCCATGTGTAACTCTGTGTTGTCTGTTCACACTGCTATGCCTTATCTTGGCCAGGTCGCAGTTGCAAATGAGAACTTGTTCTCAACTAGCCTACCTGGTTAAATAAAGGTGAAATAAAAAAATAAATTAAAAAAAATACCGCTCAGGAAGGAGATGCGTTCTGTCTCCTAGAGATGAACGTACTTTGGTGCGAAAAGTGCAAATCAATCCTAGAACAACAGCAAAGGACCTTGTGAAGATGCTGGAGGAAACAGGTACAAAAGTATCTATATCCACAGTAAAACGAGTCCTATATCAACATAACCTGAAAGGCCACTCATCAAGGAAGAAGCCACTGCTCCATAACTGCCATAAAAAAACAAGACTACGGTTTGCAACTGCACATGGGGACAAAGATGCTACTTTTTGGAGAAATGTCCTCTGGTCTGATGAAACAAATATAGAACTGTTTGGCCACAATGACCATCCTTATGTTTGGAGGAACAAGGGGGAGGCTTGCAAGCCGAAGAACACCATCCCAACCGTGAAGCACTGGGGTGGCAGCATCATGTTGTGGGGGTGCTTTGCTGCAGGAGGGACTGGTGCACTTCCCAAAATAGATGGCATCATGAAGAAGGGAAATTATATGGATATATTGAAGCACCATCACAAGACATCAGTCAGGAAGTTAAAGCTTGGTAGCAAATGGGTCTTCCAAATGGACACTGTTGCCACAATACTTCCAAAGTTGTGGCAAAATGGCTTAAGGACAACAAAGTCAAGGTATTGCAGTGGCCCTCACAAAGCCCTGACTTCAATCCCATAGAAAGTTTGAGGGCAGAACTGAAAAAGCGTGTTCGAGCAAGGAGGCCTACAAACCTTACTCAGTTACACCAACTCTGTCAGGAGGAATGGGCCAAAATTCACCCAACTTATTGTGGGAAGCTTGTGGAATTCTACCTGAAACGTTTGACCTAAGTTAAGCAATTTAAAGGCAATGCTACCAAATACTAATTGAGTGTATGTAAACTTCTGACCCACTGGGAATGTGATGAAAGAATTAAAAGCTGAAATAAATCATTCTCTCCACTATTATTCTGACATTTCAGTCTTAAAATTCTGACAGACAGTCTTAAAATAAAGTGGTGATCCTTACTGATCTAAGACGGGGAATTTTAACTAGGATTAAATGTCAGGAATTGTGAAAAACTAAGTTTAAATGTATTTTGCTATGGTGTGCGTAAACCGCTGACTTCAATTGTACCTTAACAAAAAGGAGGGAGGGGTCGTGGATCAGAAAACCAGTCAGTATCCGGTGTGAACTCCATTTGCCTCATGCAGCGCGACACATCTCCTTCGCATAAAGTTGATCAGGCTGTTGATTTTGGCCTGTGGAATGTAGTCCCACTTCTCTTAAATGGCTGTACGAAGTTGCTGGATATTGGCGGGAACTGGAACACGCTGTCGTACACGTCAATCCAGAGGATCCCAAACATCCTCAATGGGTGACATGTCTCGTGAGTATGCAGGCTATGGAAGAACTGGACAAATTCTCTGAAACGACAGCTCTGGTGGACATTCCTGCAGTCAGCATGCCAATTGAATGCTCCCTCAAAACATGAGACATCTGTGTCATTTTGCTGTGTGACAAAACTGCACATTTTAGAGTGGCCTTTTATTGTCCTCAGCACAAGGTGCACCTGTGTAATGACTATACTGTTTAATCAGCTTCTTGATATGCCACACCTGTCAGGTGGATGGATTATCTTGGCAAAGGAGAAATTGTCACTAACAGGGATGTAAACAAATTTGTGCATAAAATTTGAGAGAAATACGTTTTTTGTGCGTATGGATTTTTTTTTAAATATTTTATTTCAAGCTCATGAAAGATGAAACCAACACTTTACATGCTGCGATTATATTTATGTTCAGTATGAATATTAAAAATTGCTATTGGTTAAACTATATGAGAACCTCGAGCATAGTTTCACTTCCTTATGGCTTATAAATAGAAGACAAACAGTCATACCAGAACTTACATAGATAGGCCTAGTGTGGTGTGTGTCACCCTAAAGCTAGCCTGATCACAAGTCACAAGACCTAAACCCACCAGCCAGGAGAGAGAGTGGGGAGAGAGAGCGAAAGGGGGGAAGGAAAGAGAGGGGATGGAAAGAGTGTGGTGAATGGCAAAAAGAGGGAGGGGATAGAAAAAGAGGGGGAGTGAGGAGGAGGAGAAAGAGAGAGTCTTTCATATTCAACCCCCCTACCTCCTATAAAGGTCCATTGTCCTGAGCTGTGTCCCCTGGTACTGAACTCCTGATCTGGATTAAGGGGTTTTAACACACCAAAACTAACCCTGTCGACACAGCAAATGTACAGTCCACAGCACACAGAGTGAGAATCTGCAGAACTTCAACTACTGAAACAAAGTTACACCGCTAACATACAGTACCAGTCAAAAGTTTGGACACACTTACTCACTCAAAGGTTTTTCTTTATTTTTACTATTTTCTATATTGTAGAATAATAGTGAAGATGTCAAAACTATGAAATAGCACACATGGAATCATGTAGGAACCAAAAAAGTGTTAAACAACTCTAAATATATTTTATATTTGAGATTCTTCAAAGTAGTCAACCTTTGCCTTGATTGACAGCTTTGCACACTCTTGGCACTCTCTCACCACACTAGGCCTATGTAAGTTCTGGTATGACTGTTTGTCTTCATGTGGAATGCTTTTCCAACAGTCTTGAAGGAGTTCCCACATATGCTGAGCGAATGCCAAGAGTGTGCAAAGCTGTCATCAAGACAAAGGGTTGCTACTTTGAAGAATCTCAAATATAAAATATACTTCGATTTGTTTAACACTTTTTTGGTTACTACATCATTCCATATGTGTTATTTCATAGTGTTGATGTCTTCGTTATTATTTAACAATGTAGAAAATAGTACAAATAGGGGAGAAACCTTAAATGAGTAGGTGTGTCCAAACTTTTGAATGGTACAGTATATGCTATACAATGTAACAAATACTAGTTGAAACTAAGATGCAGTTTTACAGCACACACTGTTCAAACACTGTGACAGTATCCAAAAGTCAACCATTAACAGAACAGTGGGTGTGTCCACTTGCAACAGAACCAACAAGAACACACAGTGCTGTTCTATCACTGAGGGTTGCATCTCAATACTTTGAAGTGGCTTCCTCTCCTCAGCTCATCCCCTTCATCATTTAACAACCTGACTAGAGGCATTTAACTAGGCTACCCTGCCTAGTGGTTAGAGTGTTGGACTAGTAACCGGAAGGTTGCAAGTTCAAACCCCTGAGCTGACAAGGTACAAATCTGTCGTTCTGACCCTGAACAGGCAGTTAACCCACTGTTCCTAGGCCGTCATTGAAAATAAGAATTTGTTCTTAACTGAATTGCCTAGTTAAATAAAGGTAAATAATATGAATATATTTACAACATGGTATTTGTTATGTCATAGCCTGACACTACAGTATTCACGCAATGCTGCTTGACACCGTTATCCATGTCAATAAAATCATTTCAGGCTAGAGGTTATATGCTGAGCAACCAAACATGGTCAGAAAATTCTAAATTAACTGCCAATAAATAAGTTCTCAATTGTTTAACTTCAGTTCAATTGGATGAGGATAATGTTAAATTATTTCATAACAGGATGTGCGGATATACAGTACACACACACAACAGAGCAGAGGCCTGTTTCAACATTATGACTAATGAGAAGGTGGTTCTGACCAGACAGGTGACTCACTACAACACTTATAGAATAGGATTGTTTGTGTGTGTGTGTGTGTGTGTGTGTCACTATTTTGCACTGTCATAAGGTATCTGGCACAGACATATTTGACTACAAAGAAAAAAATGTTTTTCCAAGAACATAAAAGTCAACATACAAGTCAAGTCAAACAATGATTAGACAATATATCAAACCATAGGCCCTAAAGCTGAACAGGGCTACTGAACCCAGTTGTGACATAATAACTTCCTATGCAGGGGAAGGGTTCAACTCTGTTCACTGGAACAACTGATAAGGTGCACATAATCTGAAACCACTCAAGAGTGTACTAATAATGCTGATGACAGCATGCATGCCAACATGCAAATCCAATACCTTTATCTTGTTTATGTTCATTCATAATCATGACTCACTCCATAAATCAGCTATATTCATGTTATAGATAAACGTATTCCCTTGAGATTGTCGTTATTTATACTTATCAGAATGTTTATATAGACTCTCAAACGCATAACTTTCTCTACATTTTTCTCTGCCTCAAGGGCCCCCTACGGGCTTGAGCACAGGGGCTTCAGACCCCGTAAGCACCTGCATTAATCAGCCTCTGAATACGCACTATGCAGCTGTTGCAAGAGCTCATTTTCACTGGTAGCAAAAAACAACGACTGATAGGCAGCTTAAACGTCTTCAATTAAACCATTATTGCAATGCAATTCAACGTCAGGTTTCCAGGCAAGTTTAGATTGAGATATATGAGCGGGAGTTAGTCATATGTGGCGCTCATCTGCTTCTTAATCAGTTTTCACTTCCTTTTCGACTGCAGTGCATTCAACAACAATAGGACATGTCAAAAGTAAAATATTACACACATCAGACCCTGATGTAGCCTAGCCTATATGCTCAAATCAGTAGATACTCACCTCCCCTGCTATATTATATTTTAGGCTACAGGGATTTATTCCAAAATAGTAGTTTCCATCTAGTGTTCTTTTCGCGGTTAAGGACACAGAAAACAATGTGGCTACGACACATTCGGCTCACTGATTGTCAGTATGGAAATCAGGTTGTCAAACTGCGAACGCAGTTGTCCTTTGATGACGCAACCGCGTAGACCTTATTTCGGCACAAAAACAAAACTTGCCACTTCACTTTTAAATGACATCGCACCTATTGAATAAAACGAGTGACTTCTTTCGGATACAATTTAGACACACCCAGATGCACAATACCTTGTTTGAAGCTGGCTCCTGTGCTGTGTGCGCCTGAACGCTGCGCGTTTCGCATTGACGTGGGGCATTCACATCACAGTAGATGCATTATATGCGCGCTGCGCGATTTCTACATCACCATGACTTAGCAACTTCAACTTCATAGCAGCATAGCCCCGCTGCACAACTTCATTACTGACACCCGACAAGTCGGCAAGTACGCACAAAACAACAATAACAACATTCCAAGAAATTAACCCGATTACCCGACGATTATAACGCAAAATACGCCAACCCAGCGCAGTTCAGCGTGGCTTGTAGACTATCTATGACATCAGACATTTATACGCTAAAAACAAATCAACGCCCACATACTAAGGTCCTAAACAGTTTGTTTGAGTCATAAATAAATATAGTGCACCAGGCCTATTCAATTAAACAGGCAGTACCTCATACTGAAAGTCAAATAGATCACGAAGGGTATGTGTGTGTGTGTGTGTGTGTGTGTGTGTGTGTGTGCAAGGTCAGCAGTTTATGAACAAAGAAACTGTACACATTGCTATGTGGATATGGGGATGCGTAGTTTGATGGAACCGTATCATCAGAACATTCTGGGTGGTGTCACATTCTGATGTGGAGGAATCTGGCGGAACGGTTTAATGGAACACCATGTCGTTTGCTTGCATGCATTTCCCCTAAGAATTACAGCCACATTCTCGACCTAGTGGTTGTGGATCCGTAAACGGTTCGTTCAATCAACGATTTCTTAATATGCATGATAGGATCACTAATAAACGTAGCGTGTGTGATTATGTATATGTACATAAACCCCTGTCTGTATCTGTAATTATAACGTCATTACAGAGCATAGTGAAAGGATTGTGGGCAGGTGACCTGTGGGCAGGCGTGTGTGCGTGTTTTATTTTTATGAACAGTGCTGATAGGAGAAAGTAAAGTGAAACTACCATGACACAGTAACACAGCGGTATGGCTGCATCTCAATCTATCTGAAGAGGATTCCTTTCTTAGTCTTCCTCTCCTCGTTTCGTTTTCTTCATCTGCACGTATGTGAAATTATTGGACAGTTGAAAGCAAATACCTACTTTATTTATAATATCCCTCCCCATTTCTAATCTTAATGTAGGTGTTTATTATTCCTTATTTATTATAAGCTGACAAACAATGAAAACTGTTTATCCCACATTGGTTCAACCAGTGTGTGCAAAGTGGGATTTATGACAATTTCCTCTGAGAGCCACATACACTGAGTGTACAAAACATTAGGAACACCGTCCTAATATTGAGTTGCACCCCCGTTTGCCCTCAGAACAGCCTCAATTCATTGTGGCATGGACAAAACAAAGTGTCGAAAGCGTTCCACAGGGATACTGGCCCATGTTGACTCCAATGCTTCCCACAGTTGTCTTGTTGGCTGGATGTCCTTTGAGTGGTGGACCATTCTTGATACACACAGGAAACTGTTGAGTGTGAAAAACCCAGCAGCACTGCAGTTCTTGGCACACTCAAACCCAGTGGTGTAAAGTACTTAAGTAAAACATACTTGAAAGTACTACTTGAATAGTTTTGGGGGGTATCTGTACTTTACATTACTATTTATATTTTTGGCAACTTTTACTTTTACTTCACTACATTGCTAATGAAAGTAATGTACTTTTGACTCCATACATTTTCACTGACACCCAAAAGTACTCGTTACATTTTGACTGGAAAATGGTCCAATTCACACACTTATCAAGAGAACATCCCTGGTTATCCCTATTGCCTCTAAGTACATTTTAGCAATTCCATTTACTTTTGATACTTAAGTATATTTAAAACCAAATACTTTTAGACTTTTACTCAAGTAGAATTTACTGGGGGACTTTCAAATTTGAGTTGAGTCATTTTCTATTAAGGGATCTTTACTTTTACTCAAGTATGACATTGGACAACGTTTTCCACCACTGCTCAAACCAGTACGCCTGACACCAACTACCATACCCCTTTCAAAGACACTTAAATATTTTGTCTTGCCCATTCACCCTCTGAGTGGCACACATACACAATCCATGTCTCAATTGTATCATGGCATAAACATCCTTCTTTAACCTCCTTCATCTACAGTCCTTGAAGTGGATTCAACAAGTGACATCAATAAGAGATCATAGCTTTCACCTGGTCAATCTTTGTCATGGAAAGAGCAAGTGTCCTTAATGTGTTTTACACTTAGTGTCATTTAATGATCAAAAGTGAAGAATGATTGACCGACAATCAAAAGTCATTCAAATAATTGGTTGAAATCTAGAAACATCATTATATATTTATTAATGAGAAATGTGAAACGTTAGAGCTGTGTTAGAGCTGTCAAATCCACAAGTGGCTCCTTGTGCTACCTTATCACCTAAACTGCCAATATCAAACAAATCCCATGAAGCCGCGCCAGAAGTTCCTGCAGCCGCGTTAATAGTTCAAACACCTGAATGTGTGATGTTCTATTGTAGGCTATAGGCCCTACTCCCGATTAGACTGATAAGCTTTGTTTCCCCCCATCCAAATGAACATGAAAAGGATGCAATAGCCTACAGTTTCTATCGCGGTAGGGAAAATATCCCACTGGGCACAGACGTCAATTCAACATCTATTCCACGTTGGTTCAACATAATTGATTTGAAATGACGTGGAAACAACATTGATTCAACAAGTGTGTGTGGGAAGGAAGTGAGTGGTTTGTGACGCACAGGAGCAACCGTGGGTTAGCGCTCAATCTGATTGAATCAAGCCTCTAATTTTAGAAAGAAGATAAAAAAAGGTCTGCAGCAGAGCCTATATGGAAACTAGTGATGCGTTGCCACTTATCAAACCAATCAAGTTTTTTTTCATGGGTGGAGTTGGCTGGCAGCAGACTGGGATGTGGGTGAAGAAAGCAGCAGACTTGGCACTGGAGGAAGCAGGTTAGACTATAGTGGGAGCAGCCTGGGTGGGGCACGCAGCAGGTTGGACTGTAGTGGGAGCAGCCTGGGTGGGGCACGCAGCAGGTTGGACTTTAGTGGGAGCAGCCTGGGTGGGGCACGCAGCAGGTTGGACTGTAGTGGGAGCAGCCTGGGTGAGGCACACAGCAGGTTGGACTTTAGTGGGAGCAGCCTGGGTGGGGCACACAGCAGGTTAGACTGTAGTGGGAGCAGCCTGGGTGGGGCACACAGCAGGTTGGACTGTAGTGGGAGCAGCCTGGGTGGGGCACGCAGCAGGTTGGACTTTAGTGGGAACAGCCTGGGTGGGGCACACAGCAGGTTGGACTTTAGTGGGAGCAGCCTGGGTGGGGCACACAGCAGGTTAGACTGTAGTGGGAGCAGCCTGGGTGGGGCACACAGCAGGTTGGACTGTAGTGGGAGCAGCCTGGGTGGGGCACACAGCAGGTTGGACTGTAGTGGGAGCAGCCTGGGTGGGGCACGCAGCAGGTTGGACTGTAGTGGGAGCAGCCTGGGTGGGGCACGCAGCAGGTTGGACTGTAGTGGGAGCAGCCTGGGTGGGGCACACAGCAGGTTAGACTGTAGTGGGAGCAGCCTGGGTGGGGCACGCAGCAGGTTGGACTGTAGTGGGAGCAGCCTGGGTGGGGCACACAGCAGGTTGGACTGTAGTGGGAGCAGCCTGGGTGAGGCACGCAGCAGGTTGGACTGTAGTCGGAGCAGCCTGGGTGGGGTACGCAGCAGGTTGGACTGTAGTGGGAGCAGCCTGGGTGGGGCACGCAGCAGGTTAGACTGTAGTCGGAGCAGCCTGGGTGGGGCACGCAGCAGGTTGGACTGTAGTGGGAGCAGCCTGGGTGGGGCACACAGCAGGTTGGACTGTAGTGGGAGCAGCCTGGGTGGGGATGGCATCAGGTTGGATTGTAGTCGGAGCAGCCTGGGTGGGGCACACAGCAGGTTGGACTGTAGTGGGAGCAGCCTGGGTGGGGCACACAGCAGGTTGGACTGTAGTGGGAGCAGCCTGGGTGGGGCACACAGCAGGTTGGACTGTAGTGGGAGCAGCCTGGGTGAGGCACGCAGCAGGTTAGACTGTAGTGGGAGCAGCCTGGGTGAGGCACGCAGCAGGTTAGACTGTAGTGGGAGCAGCCTGGGTGAGGCACGCAGCAGGTTGGACTGTAGTGGGAGCAGCCTGGGTGGGGCACACAGCAGATTGGACTGTAGTGGGAGCAGCCTGGGTGGGGCACGCAGCAGGTTGGACTGTAGTGGGAGCAGCCTGGGTGGGGTACGCAGCAGGTTGGACTGTAGTGGGAGCAGCCTGGGTGGGGTACGCAGCAGGTTGGACTGTAGTGGGAGCAGCCTGGGTGGGGCACGCATCAGGTTGGACTGTAGTGGGAGCAGCCTGGGTGGGGTACGCAGCAGGTTGGACTGTAGTGGGAGCAGCCTGGGTGGGGATGGCATCAGGTTAGACTGTAGTGGGAGCAGCCTGGGTGGGGCACGCAGCAGGTTGGACTGTAGTGGGAGCAGCCTGGGTGGGGCACGCAGTAGGTTGGACTGTAGTGGGAGCAGCCTGGGTGAGGCACGCAGCAGGTTAGACTGTAGTGGGAGCAGCCTGGGTGGGGCACGCAGCAGGTTAGACTGTAGTGGGAGCAGCCTGGGTGAGGCACGCAGCAGGTTAGACTGTAGTGGGAGCAGCCTGGGTGGGGCACGCAGCAGGTTAGACTGTAGTGGGAGCAGCCTGGGTGGGGCACGCAGCAGGTTGGACTGTAGTGGGAGCAGCCTGGGTGGGGCACACAGCAGGTTAGACTGTAGTGGGAGCAGCCTGGGTGGGGCACACAGCAGGTTGGACTGTAGTGGGAGCAGCCTGGGTGGGGCACACAGCAGGTTGGACTGTAGTGGGAGCAGCCTGGGTGGGGCACACAGCAGGTTAGACTGTAGTGGGAGCAGCCTGGGTGGGGCACGCAGCAGGTTGGACTGTAGTGGGAGCAGCCTGGGTGGGGCACACAGCAGGTTGGACTGTAGTGGGAGCAGCCTGGGTGGGGCACACAGCAGGTTGGACTGTAGTGGGAGCAGCCTGGGTGAGGCACGCAGCAGGTTGGACTGTAGTGGGAGCAGCCTGGGTGGGGCACACAGCAGGTTAGACTGTAGTGGGAGCAGCCTGGGTGGGGCACACAGCAGGTTGGACTGTAGTGGGAGCAGCCTGGGTGGGGATGGCATCAGGTTAGACTGTAGTGGGAGCAGCCTGGGTGGGGATGGCATCAGGTTAGACTGTAGTGGGAGCAGCCTGGGTGGGGCACACAGCAGGATGACTGTAGGGGAGCAGCCTGGGTGAGGCACGCAGCAGGTTGGACTGTAGTGGGAGCAGCCTGGGTGGGGCACACAGCAGGTTAGACTGTAGTGGGAGCAGCCTGGGTGGGGCACGCAGCAGGTTGGACTGTAGTGGGAGCAGCCTGGGTGGGGCACGCAGCAGGTTAGACTGTAGTGGGAGCAGCCTGGGTGGGGCACGCAGCAGGTTAGACTGTAGTGGGAGCAGCCTGGGTGGGGCACACAGCAGGTTGGACTGTAGTGGGAGCAGCCTGGGTGGGGCACACAGCAGGTTGGACTGTAGTGGGAGCAGCCTGGGTGAGGCACGCAGCAGTTTGGACTGTAGTGGGAGCAGCCTGGGTGGGGCACACAGCAGGTTAGACTGTAGTGGGAGCAGCCTGGGTGGGGATGGCATCAGAGAAGTCAGTAGTGGTGGTGGTGGTGAAGTCATCCAGTAGAGTACCAACTGTGGGGTCCATTGCATAGTCCTCAAAATCAGTCTCCTCCGACTCAGGGCCCATGGCCTTCCCAGTCTGCCTGAGCAGGTAGTCCACACACCAATCAGCTCTCCTGAAAATGAAACAAGACAAAAATAGATTAATCTGATTACTCACAATATCTTCATCATATCAAGACACTGATTGTTACGTGCTCCCACTCCCCCTCTTCGGTGCTCGAGGTCACCAGTTCACTCATTACGCACACCTGCCACCATCATTACATGCACCTGTGCTTAATTATGGTACTCACCTAGACTCCATCATGTCCTTTACCTTCCCTATATCTGTCACTTCCTCCGTTTCATTCCTGAGTCAGCATTGATGTAGTTATGTTTCTCCTGTCCAGACGCTGTTCTTGTTTTGTTTCATGTCTATTTACTATTAAATCCACACCCTGTACTTGCTTTTCGTCGCCCAGCGTCTGTCGTTACAGAACCGTTACACTGATACAGTTTTGTTTCTGTCATGTTTTTATGGTTGTAATGATATTAGTTAAGAAATGTTCTGAGTTGTCTCAGAGGCTGTAGCAGAGAAGAGCACTTACAGAGGCTGTAGTAGAACTGGCAGTGCCCTGAGAGACAGCAGAGGCAGTGGTGGTTTTCACAGAGGCTGTAGCAGAGGGGAAAGGGGAAATGATAGAAGATTATTATATATTATTATATATATTTGATAACCTAATATGAAAATTATTTGAGGGTAAACAGTAATAAAACAAATGTTTGCCTCGAGGTTAAAGCATTGCACCATTTACCGAAAGGCTGCTAGTCGAAGACCGGAGCTGACAAGGTGAAAAAATCTGTTGCTGTGCCCTTGAGCAAGGAACGTAACCCTAATTGCTCCAGGTGCACTGTACAATGGCGACCCTGGCCTTGACCTGACTCCCTGCGGGTGTTTCAGGGGGAGTTGGGATATGCAAAAATATATGATATACACTGTTATAAACTGGGTGGTTTGAGCCCTGAATGCTGATTGGCTGACAGCCGTGGTATATCAGACCATATACCATATACCATACCAATTATATTGGTAAACAGTTTATAATAGAAATAATGCACCTCAGGGGTTTGTGATATATGGTCGTTATACGACGGCTAAGGGCTGTGTCTAGGCACTCCGCGTTGCATCGTGCATAAGAACAACCCTTAGCCGTGGTATATTGGCCATATACCCCCCCCCCCCGGTTCTTATTGCTTACATTTACAGCCATTGACACATACCGAACAAGCTTGTAGGTACTGCCCTCCAATGGATAGAAATGGAGCAGCAGGCCCTCTCAGTCATACTGTAGCTCCACATTATTGGGTTGGGGAGTAGTCTACGGGTGAAAGCCAGTATCCAGCCAGTATACAATCTATCCAACCCAGCTAGTTCAAATGAACACGCACTTCACATGTACTTGTAATTCAGGCCATAAAACCAGAGGGATTTACAGACAAAACCTTGATCCCTTTCTCCTCAATGTAGTGTTTTGCTTTTTTTGATTGTTGATGGCAGAGTAGACCAACACATTGGGTCCAGATGGGAACAGAGGGAGAGAGGGTGAGAGAGAGACGTAGGGAGACAGAGAGGGAGAAATATAAGTTACGTTGGCATGTTTTGGAGGCCCTGCCATAAGAGAGACAGACAGAGAGAGGGAGAAGAAAGAGGTTGACATACATCTGTCGTGCATTATTTCAGAGAAACCATTGAGAAAGAGAGAGAGACTTTCTCTCTCTATGTGAGGAGGAGGAATGACAGTCTGATTGGTTCTCTCCTTTTTCAGGGGTATAATCCCCACACATATGCACAATCCCTCTGAATTCCTCAGAAAGGAGTAGCCCTGCTTTGTGTCTCTGGATGGAACGGCTTCATAACCAGGTACTGATGGTCTTCAAACAACACTCTTCTCCTAATCAGGCAGGATTGGACCTCTGGGGCTGCCTCTAGGTATGTTGAGAGGAAATGATCTCTCTCTGCTTTTCTCTGATTACCTCTCTCTCTCTCTCTTTCTGTCTCCCCCCTTCTCTCTCCAACTCTTTGTGTCTCTATCCCCCTCACTTTCTTGCTCCATCGCTCTTTCTTCCTCCCTCCTGTTCTTTCTATCTCTCCCCTGGTACATCATCTTGTACTCAGATAGAGTTGGAGTGGTTCCCAGTCCTGATTAGAGGGCTCCAACTGTAACCTCTGCTAAAATCTCTTGCAGGGTCCATAATCAGAGGAGAATAATACATGTATCATCACAATCTATTCTATTCTATTGTACTGGAATCTACAGTACTGGATTACATTTTTGATGTGCCCCTTAATGGAATCATCCTTCCCCTGTGAGACGCAAGCATAGAACCAAAGGAAAGCACGTTATTCCCCTTCAGAAATACTTGTAATAGGCCCCCGATATGAAAATAATTAGATTTTTGAATTTCATGTTCATAGAACAATTTTATGGAAACTTTGTTAAAAAGCCACTTTGGACTTCAATGTATGAAAACTGAAAATCTATAAAAATCACATCAAAATGAATCCAAAACATTAACATGTGATGTTAAATGTCAAATGGTATATGAGTCTGAAATGAAGTCATTTCATCTAAAATAGCAAATGTGAACATACATTTTTGAAAGGATCAACTATTTAACATTTTTTCTATGTATGAAGAACATCTAACCTACTTTGTTAAGTTGTCCCTTCTGGATGAACTATCTTGCTCCTTTACAACAAAATGAATGGTTGTCAATGGCAGAATTTTGACCTCATAAACCACACCTTTTTTTGCCTGTTCTTTTGATGTGTAGAAGGAACATCAAAGTAGCTATTGATGTGTAGAAGGAACATCAAAGTAGCTATTGATGTGTAGAAGGAACATCAAAGTAGCTATTGATGTGTAGAAGGAACATCAAAGTAGCTATTGAAGTGTAGAAGGAACATCAAAGTAGCTATTGATGTGTAGAAGGAACATCAAAGTAGCTATTGAAGTGTAGAAGGAACATCAAAGTAGCTATTGAAGTGTAGAAGGAACATCAAAGTAGCTATTGATGTGTAGAAGGAACATCAAAGTAGCTATTGATGTGTAGAAGGAACATCAAAGTAGCTATTGATGTGTAGAAGGAACATCAAAGTAGCTATTGATGTGTAGAAGGAACATCAAAGTAGCTATTGATGTGTAGAAGGAACATCAAAGTAGCTATTGATGTGTAGAAGGAACATCAAAGTAGCTATTGAAGTTTTTGATTGTCCATATTTGTAGAATTTGGAAGAGAAACAATCTCTCAGTTTTGCAACCCTTTAAGCTCAATGTTGCGTTTTTGCATAATTTACAAAACTACCTCTAGCTCTGGCTCAGAATGTTTTTTTTTTAAATTTATTTTCATTTTTTACATAATCAGAACACAGAAAACATGTATTTCAAGTGATGTACTTGCATGGATGGCTACCAACATACACTATGCTTGTGTAGGGGACCAGTGTGGTCTCAGATGAGAGGACAGGTTTCTAGTGTTTCAGAGGCTACTGATACCACAATAATCATACTGACATAACAAATACTAGTACGACATGAATCTGGGTCTAAGGAGAGGCACTAGGTAGTGTTTGACATCATTGTGTAGTTTACGTGATGCAATTCAGGCAGCGTTGCATTTTTGCATTTTTGCAACCGTGGGTCCCACTTGTTTTCAGCCACATGGTTTTGCCATAGGCCCATTTTCCCATCAGCGTGGTCTGGTTTAAAGGGAATAAGCCTGTCTTCCCATGTCTGTTACAGTAGTACTGGATTGAACCATCTCCATCCTGTCCTCCTCAATGTTTCAGCATGGTTGTAGGCAGTCACAGATCCAGAACCATCTTACCCTCAGTGTGTGTGTGTGTGTGTGTGTGTGTGTGTGTGTGTGTGTGTGTGTGTGTGTGTGTGTGTGTGCCAACTAACAGACCATTTTTTTTGCATTGATGAGAAACATTCTCCTTTCAGTCCCTTCAGATCAATCGACCCCCCTTTAGCAAAGCAATTCATTCTTACAGTCTTAGAGTGGCTTGTAAGTGACACAACACGGGGTTTTCTTGTTCATTCAAATCTTTTCTTCATACTTACGGGACGCCCGGACACAGTCGCCACACCACGAGCGGGAATCACCTCGGGAACAACGGGCGCCTCCCGGAACCAAGAGAAAGCATGGCATTGTGGGACATTTGCCTCTGAATCAGTTAACATTCTCAGTCTTTGTTACACTAACTGACTCAAAGAAGAGAGGGGGAGAAAGAGAGAAAGCAAGAGAGAGAGAGGATGAGGGGGGAAGAGAGAGACCGAGAGAACGACTGAGAGAAAGAAAGAGAGGGTTATACTTCAGACATTAGTCATAGTCCCCATTGAGATGTTCAACTTGAAGTGTTTTTTTTATCCTACAAGATAATGCAGTATGATTGAGTATACTGGATGTTGTGACTGTAGTCTACCTTACCTCACTGTCTCGCTCATGTGAGTTAAGACATCTAGTGAGTTATCCAAAGCATCAGATGACACCCACTCTCACCAATCCTACAATGTCAAATCAGTGATTACGTCAAAGGGAAGGAAGGAAGGAATGAAAGAAGAACTGAAGGTAGGAATGAAAGAAGAACTGAAGGAAGGAATGAAAGAAGAACTGAAGGAAGGAATGAAAGAAGAACTGAAGGAAGGAATGAAAGAAGAACTGAAGGAAGGAATGAAGGAAGAACTGAAGGAAGGAATGAAAGAAGAACTGAAGGAAGGAATGAAAGAAGAACTGAAGGAAGGAATGAAAGAAGAACTGAAGGAAGGAATGAAGGAAGAACTGAAGGAAGGAATGAAAGAAGAACTGAAGGAAGGAATGAAAGAAGAACTGAAGGAAGGAATGAAGGAAGAACTGAAGGAAGGAATGAAAGAAGAACTGAAGGAAGGAATGAAAGAAGAACTGAAGGAAGGAATGAAAGAAGAACTGAAGGAAGGAATGAAAGAAGAACTGAAGGAAGGAATGAAGGAAGAACTGAAGGAAGGAATGAAAGAAGAACCGAAGGAAGGAATGAAGGAAGAACTGAAGGAAGGAATGAAAGAAGAACTGAAGGAAGGAATGAAAGAAGAACTGAAGGAAGGAATGAAAGAAGAACTGAAGGAAGGAATGAAGGAAGAACTGAAGGAAGGAATGAAAGAAGAACTGAAGGAAGGAATGAAAGAAGAACTGAAGGAAGGAATGAAGGAAGAAATGAAGGAAGGAATGACCGATTAAAATATTGATGAAATATTTAATATAATTGGGAGAAGTGACAAGTTCCAATCTCAGCTAGGTGATGGGGGGGGGGTACTTACTACTGTAAGACATAATATGTATTGTTCCCTGCAGCCCAAGGCATTGGGTATGGGTGTAGACTCAGAAGACATCATATGTATTGTTCCCTGCAGCCCAAGGCATTGGGTATGGGTGTAGACTCAGAAGACATAATATGTATTGTTCCCTGCAGCCCAAGGCATTGGGTATGGGTGTAGACTCAGAAGACATAATATGTATTGTTCCCTGCAGCCCAAGGCATTGGGTATGGGTGTAGACTCAGAAGACATAATATGTATTGTTCCCTGCAGCCCAAGGCATTGGGTATGGGTGTAGACTCAGAAGACATAATATGTATTGTTCCCTGCAGCCCAAGGCATTGGGTATGGGTGTAGACTCAGAAGACATAATATGTATTGTTCCCTGCAGCCCAAGGCATTGGGTATGGGTGTAGACTCAGAAGACATAATATGTATTGTTCCCTGCAGCCCAAGGCATTGGGTATATGGGTTATGCAAGATACCACAATACATCCCTTTCACCACCTGTCACCATAACATCAAAACAAACACAAACCATCTCAGACATCACACACATGCACACGCATGCACGCATAGACACACAGACACACGCATGCACGCATAGACACACAGACACACGCATGCACGCATAGACACACAGACACACGCATGCACGCATAGACACACAGGCACACGCATGCACGCATAGACACACAGACACACGCATGCACGCATAGACACACAGGCACACGCATGCACGCATAGACACACAGACACACGCATGCACGCATAGACACACAGACACACGCATGCACGCATAGACACACAGACACACGCATGCACGCATAGACACACAGACACACGCATGCACGCATAGACACACAGACACACGCATGCACGCATAGACACACAGACACACGCATGCACGCATAGACACACAGACACACGCATGCACGCATAGACACACAGACACACGCATGCACGCATAGACACACAGACACACGCATGCACGCATAGACACACAGACACACGCATGCACGCATAGACACACAGACACACGCATGCACGCATAGACACACAGACACACGCATGCACGCATAGACACACAGACACACGCATGCACGCATAGACACACAGACACACGCATGCACGCACATACACACACACACACACTGTGTGGGAGTCAAAATCATCATGAGGAAGTTCCCTATAATGCTCTGACTAATCACTCAACAGTCCCCCAGGCAGAAAAGAAGGAGGGAGAGAGAGAAAAGAGGGGGAAAGAGTGATTCGGCGAAAGTGAATGGATCTGACTCCTTGACGCATCACAGGCCAAGAGATGGGGAGGGGGGATTGAAAAAGAGAGGAAAAGACTGGGGGGAAGAAAAAATGACTGGCGTTTGTGTGGGAAGAGAGAGGAGGAGCTTGAAAAGTATGAACTTGTGTGTGAAGACGCAGACAGACAGAAGTTGAAGCACTAGAATACTAAACGGAGGTTGGAAAAGCTCACGACTACCGATGGTCTCTTTAGAACCGGAGATGGTTTGCTATCAACTGATCAAATAATAGGTTTGGACGGAGCATGAAAGACTCCTCTTCTCGCATCTTCGGACTGCGGTGCTATTCAACTTGAACCCGTGCGGTCCCCTCCTAACCTGTGTAAATTATACTATATTAATATAAGCGTAAAAAGTGGAGAGTTTACCGACTGAACGAAAGAAGATAAAAGTTGCCATAAAATGTTGTCATTATTATTCTTGATTCTGTACATTCCTGCTGTTATGTCCTCATCGTCACGTAAGTACAGCAGCTCTTCCATGTGATAACACACGTTGTCTGTAAAGCTGGTTTGGTAGGATATAGCCTACTGTTAGATAATAGCCTACTGTCCTAAACCTTGTTTATGCGCTAAACTGTATTGTTTATGCGGGTTTCATAGGGAATGAGTGTACAAAATAATTGCTCTAACAATGTAAATTCTACATATTTTGAAAGGATTATGCATAATATTGCTGTCCTAAAAATAACAATGTTTGGTAAATATTAAGTAATTTGAACGCAGGCATTAAATAAGATTTAGTAGGCTACCATATTTTTCCAAACTAAATTAATAGGCTAAACGTAATTATAATGCATTTCATAAAGAAATAAAATAAAATTTGACATGTAAAATAATGCGATATTGCTTTATGCAAAATATTGCTAAACACATTTTAAAATGCAGTTCCATGAACAATCACTAGCCCTTGTAGATTTGATGAAATGATGAAATAATAGTCCTAGCTAAACACAGATCTCGGTTTTCTTGACCATGCTATTGAAAAACTGTGTCCCAAGAGGATGGATTTCAACAGTTCGGCTAATAATTTGTTTAACACACATAGCACTGGGCTTTACAGACGGTGACATCATATGGTCGGTCGGGTCTCAGGGAATATTAACCGTCAGTTTAATACAAAGTAAAGTAAATAAATCACAGGTATGTCGGCTAGATTTGGTGTCTGTGTCCAGTTTGTTTGTATAGATGAGGTCATAAAACTACGTAGGCCTAGATTATTATTGTCCAACCATGAACTTTTTAGTTATTTTCAGTTGTTTCGATTAATGAAGAAATTAATGTATGCGACAGTAGTGAGCCACTGCCTCTATAGCAAGAAGTCTTGGACTTTTATGGCACAGGTGATTGGCTGCCTTGTGAACGCTCTCTCGCCTTCCTTTCCATGTCATGTTGATGCTCTCTAGTTGATGTTCTTGTTGTCAACGTTTCCAGTGAAAACTCCCACTCACTCATCATAGTCAAAGTAGCTGCCATTCAGAAAACATCACATGGCTCGATATGGTTAAATGTTGCATGACTTCTTGTTTCAATTCACTCACATACAAGGCCTCCATCAAAGGTTCCACGTGTGGCTCCTTTGTCCCGTAGAAGGACAGAAACACAGACTACCTTTGAACTGTTCCGTTCAGGAGCGAAGGGTAAACAGGGTTTTAGAAACCAGGGGATTGAAGACTGACATCCAGAACCAGGAGGGTCTAAAACCAGAGGCCATTTTTTATCTTCACAACACCAGTGCTGTAATACAGGGCTTTAGCTCAACAGCTTGTGTGTTTACATATATTTTTTAAAAGCTATGTTTTTCACCCCTGAGAAACAAACAGGGTGTTGCAGACTTTTGTTCCATCCAAGCGCTTAACACACCTGATCTAACTGACCACCATCTTGGCTCTGTGCCTGGATGGAAATTAAACCCTGCGGAAATGATCAATGCTCAGTCTCAGACGTGAACGAAAACAAACATTCTGTACAAGCTGTATAATCAGTGCACAGAACACTCTCCCCAGAAGAAAACACAGTTGCCCCTTTAAACCGTCATCTGTGTGAGCAGCCTTACCTCAGGAGACCTCCTTTCTAGAAACAAATACTATTTTACAGCCCATAGTTACTTCTTCAGAACCCTATGGCTAAAGCCCTTGCGTATTTACGTGAGTAAATACACAAGTGTAATTGCATCTGTCGTTGAGGTCTTTGGACTGAATGTTCTGCTCCTTAATTCAGGGCCATTCCCTCTGCCTGGCCTGTAATGCTGCAGTGGTGAGACCATGATTGTTATGGAGCTGGATCGTTTTTTGATTGGCTAATCACAGCCTGGCTTCCTTTCCACGATGATACATTTACAGCGTCAGTGTTGCCAGTGTTTTGGTGTAAATAGTGTGTGAGTGTGTGTGTATGTGTGGTTGAGGAGGAGTTTAGGTCAAATTAACGTCTTCATAAGAGCTTCCTCAAAGCACAACACAGCCTTTATCTGAGGCAGCTGTTCAACACTCATGGCTTGAGGATGAGACTTATAGAGGTCTGACAATGTGATAAACACTCTGCGTCTATGGAAGTGGAAATCTGGGTTCACTACTGACCTGGGAGTTACGGCTGTGTTCTAGAATACAGTAGCCTATTTGTCAGATATTCTCTTCTGAGTCATTGAATCAGTAAAAACACAGCTATCTCTCTCTTTCCCCTCTCGTCTGTCTCTTTCCCTCTGCTTACTGGGAATCAATAGTTCAATCAACCATTCTTTCATCCATTAATTCACTCATCCCATCTCTCTCCCCTCCAGAGATGGCTGGGATCTTCCCCCAGGACCCAGCCCTGCCCATCGGCTCCACCCTCACTGCCACATGTTCAGTCAGCCCTGATCTGGGCCTCCACGCCAGTTCTCTGTTCTGGAGCCTGAATGGCCGCCGGCTGCCCAGCTCTTCCTACAGCGTGTTGAGCCCTACGGCCCTCAGTGTCACCCTGCCGGGCTTGCCAGCCTCTAGGCAGAGGTCAGGGGACAACCTGGTGTGTCACAACCATGGAGGACATGTTCTAGCCGGGTCCTGCCTCTACATTGGGAGTAAGTGAAGCAAAACACACACACACACACATCTAGCAGCAGCATCTAGCGCACACACATAGCTAAAAGTTAACCGTGTTATACCAGTCTCATGAGTAACTGTAGGGTCTTTAGTCCTGTTAACTCCTGTGTTATTACACCATGTTGTGGTGCATTACTCCCTTTACTACTCCCTGGACATGGAGTCTGACACACACACACATACACACACAGATCTGACAGACACGCGCACACACACACAAGCACACACAGGTCTGACAGACACACACACACAAGCACACACACACGCACACACACACAGTGTTGTCACAGTGCCCTAATCTCAGCGTGACGTCCCTTTTCAACACCTTGTGTTCAGAAAGGGATGGAATCTTGGCAAAGTCCCAGAATTTGA
Organism: Oncorhynchus clarkii lewisi; assembly: GCF_045791955.1. Classification (NCBI taxonomy): domain Eukaryota; kingdom Metazoa; phylum Chordata; class Actinopteri; order Salmoniformes; family Salmonidae; genus Oncorhynchus; species Oncorhynchus clarkii. The sequence goes on along the minus strand of NC_092164.1, from coordinate 17,749,031 downwards.
ACCCCAGACAGACAGAAGAACATTCTGGACTAAAATATATCCTCTCTCCCACCACCCACCTTCTCCCTCAGTGCCTCCAGTGAAGCCAGTCAACTTAACCTGCTGGTCCAGAAACACCAAAGACCTGACCTGTCGATGGGCACCGGGAGGACAGGAAGAGACCTTCATCAAGACCAAATACACACTCAAATACAAACTCAGGTACACACTCCTTGCACACACTTAATAAACACGCATACGCACACATTCTAATACAGTCTGAGTCTAATACACGTGTGTGTGTGTGTGTGTGTGTGTGTGTGTGTGTAGGTGGTATGGCAGAGAGAGAGAATGTGAGGAGTACAATGCCGCCCAGCCGTACTCTTGCTACATACCTCGTGACCTCGCCCTCTTCACTCCCTACGAGATTTGGGTGGAAGCCACCAATCAGCTCGGCTCAGCCACCTCTGATGTCATAACCCTGGATATCCTAGACGTGGGTGAGTGTGTGCGTACTTGCAAGTGTGTGTGTGTGAGAGAGACAGAGACAGATAGAGAGACAGAGAGAGAGTAAGTGCCTGAACTTTGACCCTCTGGCTTTAGAGCTTTACATCTGCCCCAGTTAAAAGTTGCCCTGGGGCACATATACAGGATCAGCTTACCTAGCCCAAGACCTAACAGTAACCATTAGTGGAGAATCGTAAAACTGACCTAAGATAAACATCTAGGACCAACTTCATCCTACTACTTAGATCCCAACCCAGGATTTTGGGGGTGAAGGGGACACACACACTCACACACACACACACACACAAATGGGGGAGGACGGGCATTTTGACAAATGGAAGAAGACCAGACACACCCTGCCTTTTGATGAGCTCATTTTCCTTTTACTCATGCTGGGTGGGCACACACACACACACACACACACACACACACACACACACACACACAGCCTGCGGATGGGGCAGGGCTAGGAAGGTGGGCGATTGACGCTTTACACCACTCGAGTTACTACTCGCTGCTCCCTCATTTCCCTCCACACTGAAACTAATAACACAACAGTATCTGTGCTGTATGGCTTACTGTTACGGTCAGATCCAATTCACTCAGAGAAGAAAGAAATAACCATTATTTTACACAGATCTTTCTGTTTTAAAGTAGTTCTGAGTTACGCTACCTCTTTCCCCTCCCCGTCCACAGTAACGACGGACCCGCCATCAGGTGTGAGTGTGAGTCGTGTGGGTGACCTGGAGGACCATCTGAGTGTTCGATGGGAGTCTCCCCCAGCTCTCAAAGACTTCCTGTTCCAGGCCAAGTACCAGATACGCTACCGGCTGGAGGACAACTCAGACTGGAAGGTCATGGAGGACGTTGGGAACCTGACATCATGTCGCCTGGCAGGCCTGAGACCGGGTACTGTGTATTTTGTCCAGGTACGGCGTGTGTGTGTGTGTGTGCGTGCGTGCGCGCGTGTGTGTGTGTGTTAATCCCAGTGTGTTCTATGCAGGTGCGCTGTAACCCAGTAGGGATCTTTGGGTCTCGTAGGGCTGGTATCTGGAGTGAATGGAGCCATCCTACTGCTGCTTCTACACCTCATAGTGGTGAGGACGTGCACGCACACACACAGACACACACACACACACACACACACACACACACACACAGACACAGACACACACACACACACACACAGACACACAGACACAGACACATACACACACACACACACACACACACACACACACACACACACACACACACACACCTACTTCTGCTTCTACACCTCATAGTGGTGAGGACGCGCACGCACACACACACACACACACACACACACACACACACACACACCTACCGCTGCTTCTACACCTCATAGTGGTGAGGACGCGCACGCACACACACAGACACATACACACAGACACATACACACACACACACACACACACACACACACACACACACACACACACACACACACACACACACACACACACACACACACACACACACACACACACACACACACACATCTACTGTATGCACACCCAATCACACACACACTCTAACCCCCTCTCTCCCCTCCTACAGAGCGTGTATTATCAGGTTCGTGTGACTCCAAGTCTGGAGACTACAATTCTACGTTACGTCGAGAGCTGAAGCAGTTCTTCGGCTGGGTACGGAATCATGCGTATGGCTGCGGCGGCATGTCAATCAAACTCTACGACCAATGGAGAGTCTGGATGCAGAAGAGCCACAAAACACGCAACCAGGTAGGTAAGGATCTAAGTAGAACTCACCTGCACTCGCGTACAACAACCACACACACAGGCATGCACACAGGTCTTATTGAATCATTTGTATCATCATGTTTGAATCGTTCATCTTTTCTTGTTCAGGGAAATCCTCATTAGTTTTTCTCTCTCTCAGGTCCTACAAGGGGATAAGTCATAGTATGCATCCCCCCTGCCTTTAAACAACCAGCAACAAAGTCAAGACAACATCATGTGTGTGAAAAATGGTTTCCCCTAAATGCTGTGGTTTTGCATACACCATTCAGCGACGGAAGAAGGGGGCATAAGTACAATTTTGGGGACAGTGTCTCTACAACAGCAGCCCTAGGCTATGCTGTAATTATTTAACAAGACATGGAGGAATAAGAAGTTGAGGAATAGCGATCTTCTTCTTACTGTGGAAATACTGGCAGTTCTGAAAAGCTAGAGATCCACAGCACCCTCTAGTGGAAGCTAACATACTGGGAGGAACAGTGGAGACGGAGGACCATAGAAATGTTTCTAGTCACATCCCAGTCTTAAACCATGACGACCCAATTGGAACTGTCTGTGACCCAATATTTGGGAACCCTGGTCTGCTGGGGGGCGGGGGGGGCACCGTTACAAGACTATAGACTGACATTGTTGTCTGTATCAGTGTGGAGATCTGTCTTAATAACAAGTAGGGTCAGGAGTTTTTCCTGATCATATGGCCCTGCCCAGGAAAACTTCCTGACCATAATGCTAATGTTTACCTGTGGAGGCAGTTCACCATCTATATTTTTGTACTATCATATTTAAATACTGTCTTATTTAAACTATTATGTTTTGTTAGTAAGTTATGTTAGGTTAGTGATCATGTTATTGACTTAATTATGAATTATAGTTTTGTTTGAAAGAGTTTGGAAGTCATTCTATTCACACACACTCGCACACACCCCCGGACACACACATCCCCAGACACACACATCCCCAGACACACACACCCCCAGACACACAGCTGTGTTCCTCTATGCACTTATAGCCTGTCATGTTTCTGCTACTGATGTTATACTGGGGAAACAGGAATGATGTTCTCTATATGTAATCTATACATCACTCCATTAACCCAGTTTATACATGGCTGGTCTTACATCACCAATGACTCCTGTGCCCTGTTTTATTCTAAAAGTACTTTGTGACAGAGCATTTTAGGAGTCCAATTTTAATGTTCACTACAGTGGCAAGCTTGTGGCGATACATAATTGGTAGCAACCCGACTCTGTTTATCCAGCATGCTTAGAGGTCAACGCCCACGTTGTCTGTCTGATGTTGATGACATGGCTGCAAGTTCCCGTTACTGCGGCCTGCGGGTGTCCTGAGTCAGTGCCTGTTAATAATTAACCCGTGTTTGTTGGTCTGGGCTCTGTCCACAACCTTTAGTTACCTCTCTCTGCCTCCCAGCACCCTTTATGAAAAGATATCCTATACAGTAACTTAAAGCTACACTCAGCAATATGACATCATTATGCCGGTCAGATTTCTCCTTACGGAATCAGCAGCAATGCAAATTAGGGAGAGACAATAGTGGTAGTCTTGGTAAATCTGAATTCTGTTGTTGTTCATGTATGTATGTTAAGCAGGAAGTTGCCCCAATATGTGCGATGATATCCTATTGCTGAGTCTCCCTTTGAAGGGTCAGATTTGAAATACCTCCTGCATCACAGTCTGTACCAGAGAGACAGAGGGGGCATCACAGTGTGTACCAGAGAGACAGAGGGGGCATCCAGTCTGTACCAGAGAGACAGAGGGGGCATCCAGTCTGTACCAGAGAGACAGAGGGGGCATCCAGTCTGTACCAGAGAGACAGAGGGGGCATCCAGTCTGTACCAGAGAGACAGAGGGGGCATCCAGTCTGTACCAGAGAGACAGAGGGGGCATCCAGTCTGTACCAGAGAGACAGAGGGGGCATCCAGTCTGTACCAGAGAGACAGAGGGGGCATCCAGTCTGTACCAGAGAGACAGAGGGGGCATCCAGTCTGTACCAGAGAGACAGAGGGGGCATCCAGTGTGTACCAGAGAGACAGAGGGGGCATCCAGTGTGTACCAGAGAGACAGAGGGGGCATCCAGTCTGTACCAGAGAGACAGAGGGGGCATCCAGTCTGTACCAGAGAGACAGAGGGGGCATCCAGTCTGTACCAGAGAGACAGAGGGGGCATCACAGTGTGTACCAGAGAGACAGAGGGGGCATCCAGTCTGTACCAGAGAGACAGAGGGGGCATCCAGTCTGTACCAGAGAGACAGAGGGGGCATCCAGTCTGTACCAGAGAGACAGAGGGGGCATCCAGTGTGTACCAGAGAGACAGAGGGGGCATCCAGTGTGTACCAGAGAGACAGAGGGGGCATCCAGTCTGTACCAGAGAGACAGAGGGGGCATCCAGTCTGTACCAGAGAGACAGAGGGGGCATCCAGTCTGTACCAGAGAGACAGAGGGGGCATCCAGTGTGTACCAGAGAGACAGAGGGGGCATCCAGTCTGTACCAGAGAGACAGAGGGGGCATCCAGTCTGTACCAGAGAGACAGAGGGGGCATCCAGTCTGTACCAGAGAGACAGAGGGGGCATCCAGTCTGTACCAGAGAGACAGAGGGGGCATCCAGTCTGTACCAGAGAGACAGAGGGGGCATCCAGTCTGTACCAGAGAGACAGAGGGGGCATCTAACGATTGCTCCAGGTGGGCAAAGTGTAGCTAATTGTCTATGCGTGACTAAATGGGTTTAAACCTCGGTCATCTGCGTGCCACAACATTATTAACCAGCTGAGCTAAAGCCTGGAAAAGCTAGTCTTCAGTCGCCAGGGAAGTGTACTCATCACATGGACATCGAGTCGCTTCTATGACACATGAACTCTAAGAAGAGAAGTGAGATGGTGATTCAGGTGTTCCCAGGGCGGCAGAATGGAGGAAAGAGAGAGAGAGAGACCTGTGTGCACGGAGTAGAGTTGTCAACTTATTCTGGGATACCTTTTGACTGAAGTGGTCTAACAAAATTTTGTCGACAGACGTGACTAACAGACGTGGACTAACAGAGGATCAAACCAGACCGAATCTCTTCTCCTGCTTGTTATTATTGTGCTGATTGGTGATTGCATTTCTAGCTGCCAGCGAATCACAGGGCTGCCCACACAGACACAACTGACTGCTCTGGGAGAGAAAGCATTCTCTGAGGATTGGCAACCCTAGCTGGGAGTGATAGAAGAACTGTGTAAAAGAGGAATAGAGGAGGGGGTAGGAAAATAGAGAGAGAGATCGACAAATCATGGAGGTTAAGAGGCTTCCGATAATTGCTGGCAGAGAGAAAGGTTTATTGAAGACATCTGTTATGCAACATGTTTACATTACAACTTTAATTTAGTTGACAGGGACAGTATTTAACACTGTCATATTTCTGTTTTAACATCAATGGAAAAGTGAAATAAAGAAGCTCTAGAAACTGGAGGAGCAGGAATATGGGGGAAAAATGTATTTTTGTTTTACATGACTGGAAAATAAACATGATCATTATCATCACCATCATTACTTGTTGCTAGGGCCAGGCCCCGGTCACTATGCTCTCCCTCCAACCATTGGCTACGTCAACCATGACCGCACCAAGCACAGTAGCCTCGCCTACACCTTCCACAGACGTATGAGCAGCAACAGTAAGTCTCTGAGGTCAAACTCAGTCTCCTTGCTTTTTTCTCTTGTATGGTGAGTAGACCTTATTCACACCGTTGCCGTGAGGATTCACACTCCAGGCTAGTAGGGCAGGAAGCAGAAGTCGATGGAAAATACTACTGACATTTTCCTAAAGTTTGACCTTTAAATTCACCTTTGACCTTTATTATTATTAATTATTGTGCGTTCTTCTCCACAGTGGTCTCCGTGGATTGCAGTCCAGGACCCCAGTACCACATCGATGCCAAGATGACCCGGTTCGGCCGCGTCGGTACCCCTTCTTACTCTATGCTAGGCAGGGTAAGACGCGCCGTTTAGACTAGCTACTCCCTGAATCAGATAAATTGTTCAATCAAACTGTATTACCCCAGTGGGCATTTGTTGCTGGACATTCTTTACATTCTCTCTCACCCCCCCTCTCTCTTTATCTCTCTCACCCCTCTCTCTCCTCCCCTCTCTCTTCCAGGCTGCAGGTCCCTACAGCCCAGAGAAAGCTCATCTCAGACCTTCCTCCTACACTATTGGCTCTCTGTCACACTACCGTACAATGGATTCTGTGCCCGCCTGACCGGTACAAATGAAAGAGAGAGACAGAGGGGGTAAAGAGTGACGCTATATGATTCATATCATTCTTTTATTTATTTTTATTTTACCCCCTTTTCATAGTATCCAATTGTTTTTAGTAGTTACTATCTTGTCTCATCGCTACAACTCCCGTACGGGCTCAGGAGAGACGAAGGTCGAGAGTCTTCCGAAACACAACCCAACCAAGCCGCACTGCTTCATAGCGCGCATCCAACCCGGAAGCCAATGTGTCGGAGGAAACACCGTGCCCCTAGCGACCTGGTCAGCGTGCACTGCGCCGGCCCGCCACAGGAGTCGCTAGTGCGCGATGAAACAAGGATATACCTACCGGCCAAACTCTCCCTAACCCGGACGACGCTAGGCGTCGCTCCATGGACCTCCTGGTCGCGGCCGGCTGCGACAGAGCCTGGGCTCCAACCCAGAGTCTCTGGTGGCACAGCTAGCACTGCGATGCAGTGCCTTAGACCACTGCGCCACCCGGGAGATGATTAATATCATTTTAATCATCCTCCCAGGTACACCCACCCTAACCTGCTGGGTTCCCAGGTGCCCCACAAGCCGTCCAGTGCCAGCTACAGCTTGGCGGGGCGCAGACAGGTAGGAGCTCCATCAGAAGATGACCTCTGGACCAGGACACTACAACAGTACTGACCCCAGCGTCTACCTCACACAGCCGTCCTTCTCTATGCAGGTTCATAGCGTGATCTTTTATTTATGTAGGCTGTAGGTGTATTCAATTAGCTTTTTAGCTATTTATTTATGTACAATTGAACATTTTGTATAGTATTTTCTTGCATATCTCTTCCTCTAGACTAGAGTATTGGGATGTTTCCCTTAAAATAAAGTTGGATGTGATTTTAATTTTGATCCAGAGCCGGACTACCCGGGCCAGCGATCAGTCTCAGAAGCCTGGGCCAGGGACCCACAGCCCGGAGAAGGTCCTGCTCCACCTCCACAGACCTCCTGCCTTCTCCCTGGGCATCAGACACTCAGAGTTCATTACTCCTCTGGGGGTGGTTGTTTCCGACTGATTTTTATTGGAGTTTCACACGGAGTTTGTGGAAATGCTGGAGTCAGTTCTGAGTTAAATACCACTGTGTTGTTTTAATGAGCACATTTAGCACAATGTTGGAAACATGCTTTACAAATCAAGTGTTTTTATTATCATTGTTAAGTCAAGTTGTGGTTTACAAATGCGGTTGATCTATGGGTGTGATCTGTGTTGATCTATGTGTGGGATCTGTGTGTGTGTGTGTGTGTATGTGTGTGTACACATGCGCATATATGCCTGTGTTATCTCAGTGTGTATGTGTGTGTGTTCAGTGTGCAGGAATAGTGACAGTAATAGGTAGGCTCCAATCACTGCTCTGTCCCAGACCCATCAGTTCCATGGAACACACCTGAACTAGATAAGACCTCTCAGGAGACAGCCCTGGTAGAACTTTCTTGGTGTCCTCAAACGGATCCAACTACAGAGACAAAGGGAGACAGAGAGATTGAGAGGGGGGGGGGGGGGGGGGGGGGGAGGGAAGAGAGAGTGAGAAAAGGGGAGAAAGACAGGGTCACACAGACAAAATAAGAGTCTGCACTCACAGTGATCTCATGTGGGGTACCCTTGTTGTCCCAGTGGAATCTGACTTGGTACTTCAGGGGGAAGAGGGTGCGGTCAGACCAGGAAGGGGGAGGGGCCCACTTCACTAACAGCCTCAGCTTCCCGGGAATGACTTGCACAGTCACATTCACAGGGGGGTCCGGCTTCACTACACACACACACACACACACACACACACAATGATTATGCTACTACTATTCCAATAGGTAGGAGCCACAGAGACAGAGAGACAGGTTCTTACCAATGTCCTCTACAGTGAAGGCCTGTAGGTGGGAGGCGCTGCCCATACGGTTGACTCCTGTGATGTTGAGCTTGTAAGACGTGTAGAGCTTTAAACCCTTTAGGACACAGAGCCACCTTGCCCCTGGAGAGGAGCCATTCACCCCAGGGAGAGAGGACTCTGGGCTGGGGAGAGGATGCACGGAGGTAGGGTAGGGATGGCACTGCTGGATCTCTCCCCCTTTCATACTAGGACATACGGAGAGATTAACTGAGAAAGGGGGATGTTTTGAGCGTCTATAAGCTTCTCTCTCAAACTCTTTCTCACACACACACACACACACAAACAAACAGTGTACCTGTAGGTGGCGATGTACTGTATGGGAAGCTGGGTCTGTGGAGGCTCAGGCCATGAGCAGAGGGCTTTGAAGGGGTAACTGGGAGACCAGCAACGTACCTCTGGAGGGGAGGGGGGGTCTGCCAGTGGCATAGGATACACACACTCAGAAGTCACCCCCAAATACACTCAGGGGAGAGGGAGAGAGCAGTGGAAGGGGAGAGAGAAAATGGGAAAGTAGGAAATAGGGGTGGAGAGGGGAGGGGGCGAGACAGAGAAAGGAAAGAAACAGGGGATGTGGAGATGGAAGGAAAGGAGAGAAGAGTATTCCAGACAGGTCCTCATTTCTGAGAATGCAGTCTCACCCCTTTCTGCTCTGTTCTCTCCTGATGGAACCGTCAGAACCGTCCCATCGCTGCTGAGTACACCGCTGAGAAGAGTCACCACAGCACACACACACAGCCAGAATAGAACACACACACAATGCTGGACGTACATTCCTCTTATGTTAAGAACAGACAGGCTACAGTGACTGACTGACTGACTGACTGACTGACTGACTGACTAATATTCTAATATTAACAGTTCTGCAAACCTGCCCACAATCCAAAGTCTCCTCTCTCCAAATAAAGTCCCTACCCCCTAGCTAACAGTGCCTGCCCTAGGTTGATTTGATATTGTGCAACACTAGGGTTGTAAAACTACAGGTAATTTACCAAACATGGAACATGGAAATCTATGTTAACTTTGGTAATTCATACTTTTACAAATGTACTCATATAAAATATTAATTAATTATTTATTATCCATTAATTTCTAGGTTAGAACAGGGCTCAGAACAGGGCTCTCCAACCCTGTTACTGGATAGCTACCGTCATGTAGGTTTTCACTCCAACCCCTCTTGTAACTAACCTGATTCAGTTTATCAACCAACTAATTATTAGAATCAGGTCCATATGGTTCAAGAGAAAATGACATAATTAATGAAAAAAACATTTGAATCTACAATGACATATGTATGTAAAATGTTTAGGTAAAATGTATGTATATGTAGCAAAAAAAGATATTTGTCCTCCGAAGGGGTAAAAAAAATCTAAATAAACAATGACGTAGTTTGCAATTAACTCTTCAACTGCCACCAGTTTGGCCAAAATATTTACATTTAGATGTGAAAATATAAACAATTTTTCATGCTGAACCTCTCCTATTGGGGCTACCAAGTGGCGTAGCGGTCTAAGGCACTGCATCTCAGTGCTTGAGCCTGAGCTCAATTCAAGGCTGTATTACAACCAGCCTGAGTCCCATAGGGTGGTGCACAATTGGCCCAACATCTGGGTTTGGCCAGTGTAGGCCTTCATTGTAAATAAGAATTTGTTCATAACTGACTTGCCTAGTTAAATAAAAAAATGTTTAACAAAATTGACCAAGCATATGATGTTAAATACAGGAAATTAATTTTATTGCTGTAAAAAAACACTGGAAAATGTTTCAGTTGCTCATTAGCTTTCATGCTATATAACATGAGATCTCATACTGAGGAGACTGAGGAGACATCCTAAAGTTATCACAGGAAATAAAGGCCTTATCACAATGAGCCATTTAAAATATTTGTTTTTATTCACTGCTATAAACAACATGTATATTGAAAGAATCCTCTCTAATGAGCCACCTTACAAATCCAACTAAGTTGGTTAACCCTGTTGGAAAGATGCGGTAGCGTGATTGCCTTTCACGACAGCAACTCAGGTTCAAGTCCCGGTTCCTCAGTTCACAAAAAACTTTTTCAATGGATGTCATTCTGAAACCCTCTCTTGTGATGGCAAATTTAATCCATAACTTATATTGCTGTGATGCAGATCCATGTTGACACTCTATTCCTTAGATACTGTGGTAGGGACTCAACCCCACTTTCATGGACACAATCATTGTTTTGAATTAAAATATAAATCATACAATTATATGTATATATTTATTAATATTAAATGCGTGCTTTTCGACATGAGCGACTTTTATTGTGAAGACTGGACCTAGACTGGAAGCGGAAGTTATTTTCTGCTCTGCTCAGACATCGCATTAACAGCAAGCTAGCGATCTGTTTAGCTAACATCATCACAGTTTATCCTTCCATTTCGTCGCTACAGTTCGCTATTATTTCCAATTAAGAATGTCAGAAAGAAAAGTGTTAAACGTATGCACAATTCCTGTTTGCTATGTCTTGATTTCTTCTCGATTCGCTGAAAACGGGCAGTTGTTTAGCGAATGCAATGTTTGCTAGCTAGCAGCAAGCTGCGTGTTGCTAATCAGTCTTGGCCATTGAAGCAAAAACTGTTCTATGCTTATCATGACACCTAGTTACACAATAGTAGTAGTTAGCTCAATACGCTTAGCTAGCTATATAGCTAGTAGTCGTACTCATTGTAGCTAACTAACTAGTTATGTTTCCTGTCTATCTTTGCTTATGAGGATATACTGATTTAGAATAGGCTCTCACTGTAAACTTTGAATGTTTTCATCTCTTTGTGAATTGTGTTTGTCTAATTATTCTATGTTTTACTCTCGTTGTAGCTATTGACTGATAAAGGCAATGTGAATCAGATATTTCGTAGTTAAATTACACTGCTGACTGACTGTGCTCGCTCTCCTGTAGAAATACTACCCGCCAGACTTCGACCCGGCTAAAATACCCAAACTTAAGCTCCCTAAAGACAGGCAGTATGTGGTCCGGCTGATGGCTCCCTTCAACATGAGGTATGTTAACACTCTACAACCCTGCCCGGAAACAGGTACCATGAGGTGTGTGTGCCCTGACCCTGTCCATGCGTGTGTTTCTTGCAGGTGTAAGACTTGTGGGGAGTACATTTACAAGGGGAAGAAGTTCAACGCCCGTAAGGAGACTGTGATGAATGAGCTCTACATGGGACTGCCCATCTTCCGCTTCTACATCAAGTGTACACGATGCCTGGCTGAGATCACCTTTAAGGTAAATCTGTTTCTGTGTGTGTGTCTGTAGACTAATCCATAAAACATCAACTACGTCTTAGAACAGTTTGTGTACTCACCCAGTGTGTGTTGTCTATAGACTGATCCAGAGAACACAGACTATGCCATGGAACACGGTGCCACAAGGAACTTCCAGGCAGAGAAACTTCTAGAGGAGGAGGAGAAGAAGATAACTAAGGACAGAGAGGAGGAAGAGTTGAACAACCCTATGAAGGTATATCTCTAGAAACAGTGCTGGAGAACCTGACAGACTGATGATATTTTCTCTACCAGGTTTGTAGAGAACAGTACTGATGTTGTGTTGAAGAGCCGTACTGATGATGTTCTAGGTGTTGGAGAACCGTACGCGGGACTCTAAGATGGAGATGGAGGTTCTGGAGAATCTTCAGGAGCTCAAGGAGTTGAACCAGAGACAGGCTTCGGTGGACTTCGAAGGAATGCTGGGAACATACAAAGAGCTGGAGCAGAGGACCAAAGAGCAGGAGAAGGAGGAGGACGAGAGGGAGACACGGTGAGTACAGACAGAGAGGGAGGTTGATGAGAAGAAAGAGGGAAATTGTTAAGCAATTTTTTTGAGAAATGGTGCAAATATAGCAAAATAACAAAATGGTTGTGTATGTGTTACAGGGAGATGCTAGAGAGAGCTCTAGTGAAGAGGTTAAGAGACTCCGACTCTGACTCAGACCAGGAGAGCAGCAGCAGACCAAAGAAACCCAGCACAGACAGACCTACTGACATCCTCACCACAGACAGACTCACTGACCCACAGGTAACACACACAGACCAAACACACACACAGGCCTCACAATACATGTTAACCAACATGCCTACTTATGTCCTGTGTGTTGTTTCTGCAGGGCCTGTCAGTGGGGGGGGTGAAGAAGGCCAAGGTGGAGAGCTGGGAGAGAAGTGTGGGGGGGCTGGGAGGTGGAGGGGTACTGGGAACACTGGTGGTGAGGAAGAAACCAGTGACCTCTGTCCCCAAACCTGGTACCACAGTAAATCCTGCAGGCTCTAACACACAGACAGGTGAGCTATGGAGGCTTTAACAGAAGCTGCAATATCGAAATGACTCCGTATACACTGGGGTGATTTCCTGTTCTGCAGGCGCCTAGCCGAACTAGTGTGCTTACATACTCCTTTAAAAGACCTTTGCTTGAAAAACTAGAAAAAAAATCAGTAACAGTACTTTGTGCATTTTGAGACGTTGTAGCCAGTGTACACTTCCTCAAAATAGAACTCAACAAATCTGGCATAGTTTAAATTTTTTTTTTTAAACTTTATCCACAATTTCGTGATATCCAATTGGTAGTTAGTCTTGTCCCATCGCTGCAGCTCCCGTATGGACTTGGGAGAGGCGAAGGTCGAGATTCATGCGTCCTCCAAAACACGACCCGCCAAGCCGCACTGCTTCTTGACACACTGCTCGCTTAACCCGCAAATCCAGCTGCACCAATGTGTCGGAGGAAACACCGTACAGCTGGCGACCAAAGTCATTTTGCCAAGGAGATCTTAGGCGTGCAATTTTATATCCAACTAATATGTTTGGTGCAGTATTTCTCAATGAAAAAATTTGAACGACAACAAAGACTTTATTGAATAATCTCTACTGTTGACCAATCACTGATGAAGGGGCGTAGACTTTGTCATTCTAACCTCGGTACTTCCTGCTTTGCAGTTTCAAAGGCAGCTGCTACTGTACTGATGGAGGCTACTAAGCCAATCACAGCACAGAATGGGTCGTCGTCGCTCAGTCTCCTGGGGGCGTATTCCGACAGTGATGACAGCAACAACAGTGAATGAGAGAAAGGCTGGCGATGCTTTGGCTCACCAAAATGCTCAGTCGGTGTCTGAACTTCGTGATATGGAAATGTGTTGATATGTTGTTGGACAATTCACCTCTTCCACACAACCCAGAACAGTTTTGGATTTTCAAGATCACAACATAAGGATGGTTATTAGGTGTAAGAAAGGGGTAAGCAATTTGATGCCTGTGATTTAAAACTACTGTATTTGTTTCAGGGTATATAGGAGAGTTAAAGGGCTGAATTGTATCATTCTGCGTTGTGACCCCTACCCCAATGTAATTAGTTTTCACCTGTGATTTTAGAAAATATATTTTGAAATGTCCGTCTACCAACTACCCTCCAACTTTGTAAAGGTGTAAGTCATGTTTTGGCTTTTCATTATATACTAATTTACCTCTAAATCAGTGGTTCTCTAAATGTTTTCTTGCACTGTGGCACATTCTAAACTATTTTCTCTTGTGCCCTACCCAATCTGATTTTTTGTTGTTGTTGTTGAATACAATGTCTGAGTTTTCTGGAGTCATAAAAATGTACTTTAGGTCCAAGCTAAGTTTTAAAAAATGTTTATTTTTAAGTTGTGTGTTATAGGGCAAGGGTCTCTGAACCGGTCCTGGAGAGACACTGGGTGTGGAGAATGTAAATATAGGCCTGTGTTGCAGATAAACAATTGTATTTCTATGGAACCTTTTATTTATCTAGCCAAGTCAGTTAAAGAACAAATTCTTATTTACAAAGACAGCCTAGGAACAGTGGGTTAACTGCCTTGTTCAAGGGCAGAATGACAGATGTTGTACCTTGTCAGCTCAGGGATTCGATCTAGCAACCTTTTGGTTACTGGACCAACGCTCTAACCACTAGGCTACCTGCCACAAAGAGTTTACTTGATAACCATCTACACGTGAATTTACCCAGAGACTTAAATTGTCTGCTGTAGTAGGCTGCTTTTGTGAGTTTAGAACATGAAATCAATGTGTCAGAAGCAGATAACTTTTCCTAAAATGCTCCTTGATTGAACTTCAAGTTATCACACTAAATTTGTTGCTAAACAGGCACTGGTGTGGACTTGACTCAACAACAATCAAGTGATTGTAACAATGGCAACAATAAAATAAACGGTTCTCTCTTGCACACAGTCCAGTCTAACTCCCCACTTGTCCTGGGGAACTAGTACATTCCGATGTCCTCCTTCTCTTCCACTTCATCTGGCATGGAAAGTTAGATTTGGCCCCTGTCTCCAATGCTGTACAGCACGTCAACTCTCTTCCTGCACATTCATTGTGACAAGCTTGCATCGTGCCGTGTCTCTGTGGAAGCAGATGTGGATGGGGCGGTTCAAATGTATTGCTGGCTACTAATGCGTTTGGAATGAAAGATGAAACTATCAATGCCAGATCAACATTGCCATCTGCATTGCCATTGCCATCTGCAGGGATGGTAGGGTACATTTCCGATCTCTGAGCCCGAGCCTCACTGATTGTCATGATGAAGATGATTCTGGCCCAGTAGGAGTGACATTTTTGGAGAAAGTGGACCCATATGTGGTTTCTGGTTGGATGAAAATGGAATTGGGTACTGCTGAATCAGTGAAGGTAACCCAAAGTGGACTTGTGATTATTTTTTTGTGTTTCTTCCACCCAGAGGGAGCTGGGGACAAGACATGTTACTTGCTTTGCTCTAAGAAACAGAGTGCCATTGAAAGGAGTGATTACTGGGATAAGGTGGAGAAACTAATAGATGATTCCCGGTGTCTGTGACACCCGCCGTTTGGTGCAACGCAGACCCGGTCGTGAGAATGGTGAAACAGAGGAGTCACTGCCTTTTTGAGTTTTAGTTCTGAGTCGTTACCCAACAAAGTAATGTTAAGCTATATCAGTTATCCCGTAAGAGCTTTTGTGCCGAACCCACTACGGAGTTTCAGGTGCCGAGCTTGCAGCAGTGTGTAGAAGGGAGATTCCTATATGTGAGAAGTGTGCAGGAGGGCATGGGACAAACAATTTTGTAGCATCGATAAATCAGTATGTGTTAACTGTAGGGTAGCCCTTGGTCATGACTATGTGTTCCATTACATTACACATAAGTCATTGGGTGAAGGAGTCTTCTGTAGGAGGGAGTTTTGTTAAGAACTGCAACACTCGGTCTGAACATTAACATGCATCGCTTGTGGTATGGTTTTGGAAGCATAAAGACCTTATCTTTCATAAAAAAACAAGCGGTTTAATTGATACGCAACTTTATAGGGTTAAGGTTCCCACATGGCCATATTTCCATGTTACAGCTCTTGTTTACGGAAAACAGACATATGACAGAGTGCTAATTAGCTATTTGTGTCTCCGAACACCTGTGTGTCAACAGAAGACAGATGCCACAAATGTGTGTTCACTGAAAATTACTGTCAGCTGCAACTGTGTTAAATAAACTGCTTTTAAACAAGCAAGGTGACCAGGGACAATGGTATGGTTCAACAGTACAAATGCTACCTACGCCCTTAGGGTTCTTGGAACTCAAAACGGCCCATCAAAAGGTTCTTCCAGGAACCCCATAGGGGGTCGGGTTCATGGTAGAACCTCCTTACTTGGTGGGGGTTCTTGCAGGTTTTTCCCTTGTATGATCTAAATATATATATTTTTGGTGATGATACCAACTATCTTTACATATATGTGCAAATCTTTCTAAAACAGAAAATGGACACAATTCAATGGATATCAATCAACAAAGAGGTAAGAATATGTAGGCTATAAGAATATGCTGAATGTAAAATAAAATTTCCATACACATACCTTGGTTATAATGTAGAGGCTTATGGGATATTCATTGAAGAGGTAAGGGGGGAGGATGGTAAATGTGATCTGCATAACATACCAATACCAATTGACATACCTTTGTATGCCTCCTCGTCTGTATACCTAGACACAAAAGTGAGCATTTCACTGTACCCTGCGATTACAAATGCGACCCTGTGTGTGTGACTAATACAATAATCTAATCTAACTGGTTAAGTGGACATTAAGTGTATGTTTTGTGATATTATTTTGAGGTAATTTGAAAGTAGAGGGATTTATGTTTCTAGAACAATACTGCAATTGAGAATCGATTCACGTTTAGATGGAGTATTTGTCTGTTTTGGTTTCCAGAGCCAATTCACCCATTAAACAGAAAATGTAAGGTCCTTGGACTAATGAGTAACGTTAGGCTCCTTTAGTCCAAATTAGGGCTAACTGTAGGGGTGCTCATGTTCCTGGGGATCAGAAGTGTCCAGAGGCAGGTTGAAGTTGCCATGATCAGAGTTGTACAGAAGGTGTCATATGCTGAGGCAGTGAAGAAAGTAGAGGAAGATGTGTCAAGGGTAAGGGATCTAAGAGGCTCCAGAGTAGTAGAAGTAGTAGAATTTTTGAGTAGTAGAATTTTGCCAGTACAGAGTGATAGGCCTACAAATGCAATGTGCTTCAGTAAGGTTGGCTTTTGTGTTTATTGCTATGGTTGTCAACTGTCCTGCAGGAATAGAATGTAAAATCACAGAAAATAGTTGTTGTGGTGGCAGCCTCAGAGAAGTACTTTGGTTTACGAGATTTTAAAGCAGAAGAGGGTGTGTTGAATGGTGTCCCGTCCTCCCAGGCCATGCCTGGTATAGGATAAGATGGGTTCAAAATAGTGAAATTGGGTGGTGTGTTCTTAATAATGAGTGAAGGGTTTTTTGTAATGCAAAGTATAATGGATTTATACTCCAGTCCATTTGGTGGCGGTAATAGGCCATTAATATTGGATGCCAACCGCCGTTAAACCCCACCGAATAATACTTTCTTGTAGCTAGCTAACGTTAACCCTTCTTATTATAGTTCAGTTAGATAACCATTTCGGACTAAAATAGTCGAATTAGTTAAGCTAGATAGAAATTGTAACGTTAGCCAACTAGCTAGCTAGCTTGCTAACTGAAATAATATTCTACAAAATGCATTTAATCTTTGTTTTAAACTGACTGACGTAGCGTAGTTAATTTACGTTGGTGGCAGGCAAACTTGTTTTCTTCAGCTCAAGCCGAGGGAAGTTAACAAGCTAACGTTAGCAAGCTACAATGACAATTCTGTGAATTCATGGGGGTGGACACACAATTAAATACGTAATTGGCTAACGGCCCCGATTTCCATCAAAATGTAAGTAATGACAGTATCGTTTTTATATTATGCAAATATAAGCTGCATTAGCTAAGGTTAGCTATGCTGCACCAAACATGTCTAGCTAGCTAACAGCAGCTGATTATAGCTAGCCAGCCAATAGCCAAACATTCGTAGGTAGATCCCTGACTAGCTTGTCTGTCGCTTTCCAGATTCAAACAAAATATAGCCTTCTTGTAAATAGAAGGATCTGGAAATACAGTACTATATCTAGCCAGATAACAAACAGTTACTACTCTCTCAAACGTTAGTTTGATGAATGCATTCCAGTTCAGCTACCTAGCTTTATCTAGTTCCGATCCTCCTGTCACAAAGCAAAGATTACATAGGTAGCTAGTGTGATTGAAAGATTCCTTTCTTTTGTTCAATATGTTTGGCCTTTAAATAACTAGGGCCCAGAGTTTTTCCTGCTCAGGTCTATCAGGCCAGTCTTTCCTCCTCCTTTCATGCCCACTGCCCATACCAATCAAGTTATGTCATTAGTTACATTAGAACGTTAATATTCCTCTTAGATAAATTGTCTGACCTACCCTGATCACTTACATTGTCCAATGACTGACTGCCAGACCCAGTATTTTATTCCCATATTCCCTCTCACACCCAGTCTGATGAGCATCCACTGAATGCCAGTGTGTGTTGTTTTGACTGATTCCATTGTCACGGTAAGCACATTATTGGAAGTGTTGACAGTGTTAGTTAGATATGATGTAATATTCTGATTTATTCTCCTTCCCTCAGACCCATGGCAAAGTGGTTAAAGGACTACCTGAACATCGGCAGCCGTCGTGACGCCCCCCAGCTTCCGCATCCTGACAACACAGAGAGTGAGATCCTGAGGGCCTACAGAGCCCAGAAAGACCTGGACTTTGAAGACCCATACCAGAGCGCAGAGAAATCACAAAATGGCTGCTACGGTGGCTGTAGGGGGACAGTAAGCCTGCATGCGTTTCCCGCCTTGGCTTCTGTCCTTCCCAACGATGCAGAGGTGGGCAATGTTATCTTATAGGGCATGAACATGTTGTGTTATGGCCGTGTTATTACAGCAGAGGCGGCTGGTTGACGGAGATATAGGAGGACTGACTCAATGTAATTGCTGGAATGCGATGGCTCTAACAGTATCAAACACATGGCTTTACAGGTGTTATGACCATGTTATTACAGGTCTTTTAAGGTTGTTATAATGTATTCCAGGTGAAGGTGGTGTCTCCCAAACACAGGCTGATCAAGGTGGACTCTCAGGAGTTCCGTCGCAGTAAGGTCCCCGTCAGCCCCGTCACCATCCACCAAGAACCGGTATGGAATGACAGTTGTTGTTTTTGATCTTCTACCTCTTTCATGTTCTTTGTATCCACATTATTCTCTTCATTTATGGCTTTGATTCTTTAATTATTTTTGTTTACCCTTTTTCCTCACTATCCCACCCACCCTCCATCACTCTCTTCAGGTGCTTCCCTCTGCTCCTACAGTAGTAGGGGACTCCGACACCGACTACTCAGACCCGTTTGATGCCAGACCAGTTCCTCGGCTTAGAACAGATTGGGAGCCTAACCCTAACCCACACCTTACCTTGGACCTCAGCCCCATCACCAGTCCTACCCTGGTAGCCTTCAGCCCTAACCCTATCCTAGGTCTC
This sequence comes from Oncorhynchus clarkii lewisi, assembly GCF_045791955.1. Classification (NCBI taxonomy): domain Eukaryota; kingdom Metazoa; phylum Chordata; class Actinopteri; order Salmoniformes; family Salmonidae; genus Oncorhynchus; species Oncorhynchus clarkii. The sequence continues at coordinate 17,729,726 of NC_092164.1, read as the reverse complement.
AGTCTCCGTCCAGGGCACAGCAGCAGCTACATGGAACCCTTTGAAGCCCAGAGGGTCATCACAGGTCGGCTCCTTTTAGCTGTTGCCTACACACCCACACCTTGGACTTCACGCCTGGCTGTCTAAAATGACTGAGATACTACTGAGATGCATAGACTTATAGTTAATTTATTGATTGTGTGTGTGTGTGTAGAGCTCCAGCGGGGCCGGCCAGGAGTGGGCAGTGGAAGGTCAGGGGCTGGGATCGGAGATCAACTCTATGATGACCCCTACGATGAGAGGACTCGACATCGCCACCGGGGGGCGCCACCGCAGCAGCAGGGGAGAGAGTTCCTCAGGAACGAACCGGTAACAATCTTCTTCTTCTTCTCTGTTTTGATTTCATCATCCTCCTACATCCTCTCCTCCTCCTCTTCCAGAGAGAGGTCAGAGAGAGCAGGCTGCCCCAGGACGATGAGAGACCAGCAGAGGAGTACGACCAGCCCTGGGAATGGAAGAAGGACAACCTCTCCAAAGCTCTAGCAGGTAGATATCTAATAGAGGAAAGCATCACTGAATTGTTGGGCTCTAAAACACGTTAATCTCTAAAGCTCTAGCAAGTAGACCAGTGCTTTGATCTATTCTGGTGTAGGAGGCACTCAGTAGATGCTGCAGTTTTACATTTTAGCCATTTAGCCGACGCTCTTATCCAGAGTGATTTACAGGAGCAATTAGAGTTCAGTGCCTTGCTCAAGGGCACACTTTTTCACCTCGTCTGCTCGGGATTTGAACCAGTGATCTTTCGGTAACTGGCTCAATGCTCTTAACTGCTAAGCTACCTGTTGCCCAGGTATTTAAGTAGTTGGCTAATAAAACTCTCCATTTGTAGTGAAGTTTGAGGGGGCAGAGTGGGAGAAGTCGTTAGCCCAGTCAGACCAGGCCAGACTACCCAGGACCAGCCCCACAGCCCCAGGGGGCGCAGCTAGCCTTCTGAGGCCTGGTGACACCACCCCTGTCCTGGGTGAGAGAGTGGACCCCTGCCTGCCCCTGGAGAGACAGGTGTAAGTTCCTTCCCTCAACCGCTGACTCAGGATAATTCAAGAAGCTCCCCCTGGCCATGTGTCACACTGTTTTGTGTCCCTTGCTATGCGTCACACAGTAATATGTCCCCCTTGCAGGTGGTACCACGGTTCTGTGAGTCGTGTGGAGGCAGAGACTCTACTGATGTTGTGCAAAGAGAGTTCCTACCTGGTGAGGAAGAGCCAGGCCTGCCCACAAGACTACTCTCTCTCCCTCAGGTACCTTTACACACTCTCCCTCTCTCATTCTACTAATGTTCTACATTATTCCAATCACATCATCATAAATCTGTTTTCCATGGGTTTTCCATATTTATCTAGGCCCTAATAAGGTGTTAAGGATTTTATAACGCTGATCTCTATTTCGCTCTCTTTCAGGAGTTGTCAGGGCTTCATGCATATGAAGTTCACTCGGAGTTCAGAGAGTCGTTACGTCCTGGGAGAGAACAGTCCTCCATTCTCCTCTGTACCAGAGGTCATCCACTACTACACCATGCACAAACTACCTATCAGAGGAGCTGAACACCTGTCTCTGCTCTACCCTGTCATAGTACAGACCCTCTGACCCTTCTCCACTCATTATCTGCATCCCAACTGGCACCCTATTCCCTATGTAGTGCACTACTTTAGTGCACTCTGATCAAAAGTAGTGCTATATATAGGCAATAGAGTGGGACACGGCTATTTATGATACTAATACAGATGGTGTTGTCGTCTGCGGAGATGCTAACATGGCTGCTGTGGAATTGTGTGATGTTAATCTTAGAGCGTCAACATGGTTCTGGCGGAAACCACAATGGTTAAACTATTACAGTTGAAGTTGGAAGTTTACATACACCTTAGCCAAATACATTTAAACTCAGTTTTTCACAATTCCTGACATTTAATCCTAGTAAAAATGCCCTGTCTTAGGTCAGTTAGGATCACCACTTTATTTTAAGAATGTGAAATGTCAGAATAATAGTAGAGAATTATTGTATTTATTTTATTTCACCACATTCCCAGTGGGTCAGAAGTTTACATACACTCAATTAGTATTTGGTAACATTGCCTTAAAATGGTTTAACTTGGGTCAAACATTTAGGGTTGCCTTCCACAAGCTTCACACAATACGTTGTTTCATCAGACCAGAGGTAATTTCTCCCCATGTGCAGTTGCAAACCGTAGTCTGGCTTTTTTATGGCGGTTTTGGAGCAATGGCTTCTTCCTTGCTGAGTGACCTTTCAGGTTGTCGATAGAGGACTCATTTTACTGTGGATATAGATACTTTTGTACCTCCAGTATCTTCACAAGGTCCTTTGCTGTTGTTCTGGGATTGATTTGCACTTTTCGCACCAAAGTATGTTCATCTCTAGGAGACAGAACGTGTCCCCTTCCTGAGCAGTATGACGGCTGCGAGGCCCCATGGAGTCTATATTTGGGTACTATTGTTTGTATAGATGAACATGGTACCTTCAGACGTTTGTAAATTGCTCCCAAGGATGAACCAGACTTGTGGAGGTCTACAACTTTTTTTCTGAGATCTTGGCTGAAATCTTTTGATTTTCCCATGATGTCAAGCAAAGAGGCACTGAGTTTGAAGGTAGGCCTTGAAATACATCCACAGGTACACCTCCAATTGACTCAAATTATGTCAATTAGCCTATCAGAAGCTTCTATAGCCATGACAATGTTTTCTGGAATTGTCCATGCTATTTAAAGGCACAGTCAACTTAGTGTATGTAAACTTCTGACCCACTGGAATTGAGATACAGTGAAATAATCTATCTGTAAACAATTGTTGGAAAAATTACTTGTCATGCACAAAGTAGATATCCTAACAGACTTGCCAAAACTATAGTTTGTTAACAAGAAATGTGTGGAGTGGTTAAAAAACAAGTTTTAATGACTCCAACCTAAGTGTATGTAAACTTCCGACTTCAACTGTATATGGCCAAAGGCAAATGCTGTAACAGAGCAGGTTACTGTATGTCAGTAGAATATTATTGATCATCTGTATCGCACATTGATTGCACATCCAGTTGTACCAGGGTGGGAGTTTCATCCAATAGTGTTATACAGTAGACTGCTACATCGCTATAGTGGAAAGCTATTATATAAATGTGTGCTTGAAAGCTATTTCAGTCCTTATATGTATGAATGTTGGTGTTTTACACCTGAGTGTACAAAATATTAGGAATACCTTCCTGATATTGAGTTGCACCCCCTTTCGCCCGCAGAACAGCCTCAGTTCGCCGGGTCATGGACTACAAGGTGTCGAAAGCGTTCCACAGGGATGCTGGCCCATCTTGACTCTTAATGCTTCCCACTGTTGTCTTGTTAGCTGGATGTCCTTTGAGTGGTGGACCATTTTTGATACACACAGGAAACTGTTGCGTGTGAAAAACCCAGCAGCGTTGCAGTTCTTGACACACTCAATCCGGAGCGCGTACTACCATACCCCGTTCAAAGGCACTTCAATATTTTGTCTTGCCCATTCACACTCTGAATGGCGCACACACACAATCCATGTCTGAATTGTCTATAGGTGTAAAAATCCTCCTTTAACCGGTCTCTTCCCCTTCATACGCACAGGTGACATCAATAAGGGATCATAGCTTTCACCTAGTCAGTGTGTAATGGGAAGAGCAGGTGCTCCTAATGTTTTGTACACTGGGTGTAGTTGTGTGTTAAAGTGTGAATGTTTTTTTGGACTTTGATCATGAAAGCTAAAGAATAATAGGTAGGTTTGTTACTGTGGTGCTGTTTGTAAGGTTTTCTCATGTTCTATGAAAATAAAGTGTAATTTTGTTTTTAAAAAACTGTGTTGAAAGTCTAACCACATATACACAGGTAGAGGGAAGGAATAAGGGTTGTTAAGATAAATATATTTGCTACCTTCCATTGTCCATACTAATATCATTGCTTCGTTCTAATTGGTATGCGTTAAAATTGGAATTGCAAGAAAGACTGAAAAAATACCAGCATGTGCATTCAATTATTTATTTTTTAATTTTTTATTTCACCTTTATTTAACCAGGTAAGCTAGTTGAGAACAAGTTCTCATTTGCAACTGCGACCTGGCCAAGATAAAGCATAGCAGTTCGACACATACAACAACACAGAGTTACACATGGAATGAACAAAACATATAGTCAATAATACAGTGAGTGCAAATAAGGTCAAATAAGGGAGTTAAGGCAACAAATAGGCCATGGTGGTGAAGTAATTACAATATGGCAATTAAACACTGATGTGCAAAAGATGGATGTGCAAGTAGAGATACTGTGGTGCAAAAGGAGCAAAATAAATAAATACAGTATGGGAATGAGGTAGATAAATGGGCTGTATACAGATGGGCTATGAACAGGTGCAGTGATCTGTGAGTTGCTCTGACAGCTGGTTCTTAAAGCTAGTGAGGGAGATGGGAATCTCCAGCTTCAGTGATTTTTGCAGTTCGTTCCAGTCAATGGCAGCAGAGAACTGGAAGGAAAGGCGACCAAAGGAGGAATTGGCTTTGGGGTGCTGGGTGCTGCTATGGTGACCAGCGAGCTGAGATAGGGTGGGGTTTTACCTAGCAGAGACTTGAAGATAACCTGTAGCCAGTGGGTTTGGCGACGAGTATGAAGCGAGGGCCAGCCAACGAGAGCGTACAGGTCGCAGTGGTGGGTAGTATAGTGGGGCAAAAAAGTATTTAGTCAGCCACCAATTGTGCAAGTTCTCCCACTTAAAAAGATGAGAGAGGCCTGTAATTTTCATCATAGGTACACTTCAACTATGACAGACAAAATGAGAAAAAAAATCCAGAAAATCACATTGTAGGATTTTTAATGAATTTATTTGCAAATGATGGTGGAAAATAAGTATTTGGTCACCTACAAACAAGCAAGATTTCTGGCTCTCATAGACCTGTAACTTATTCTTTAAGAGGCTCCTCTGTCCTCCACTCGTTACCTGTATTAATGGCACCTGTTTGAACTTGTTATCAGTATAAAAGACACCTGTCCACAACCTCAAACAGTCACACTCCAAACTCCACTATGGCCAAGACCAAAGAGCTGTCAAAGGACACCAGAAACAAAATTGTAGACCTGCACCTGGCTGGGAAGACTGAATCTGCAATAGGTAAGCAGCTTGGTTTGAAGAAATCAACTGTGGGAGCAATTATTAGGAAATGGAAGACATACAAGACCACTGATAATCTCCCTCGATCTGTGGCTCCACGCACGATCTCCCCCCATGGGGTCAAAATGATCACAAGAACGGTGACCAAAAATCCCAGAACCACACGGGGGGACCTAGTGAATGACCTGCAGAGAGCTGGGACCAAAGTAACAAAGCCTACCATCAGCAAGGGCATTGAAGATGAAACGTGGCTGGGTCTTTCAGCATGACAATGATCCCAAACACACCGCCCGGGCAACGAAGGAGTGGCTTCGTAAGAAGGATTTCAAGGTCCTGGAGTGGCCTAGCCAGTCTCCAGATCTCAATCCCATAGAAAATCTTTGGAGGGAGTTGAAAGTCCGTGTTGCCCAGCAACAGCCCCAAAACATCACTGCTCTAGAGGAGATCTGCATGGAGGAATGGGCCAAAATACCAGCAACAGTGTGTGAAAACCTTGTGAAGACTTACAGAAAATGTCTGACCTCTGTCATTGCCAACAAAGGGTATATAACAAAGTATTGAGATAAACTTTTGTTATTGACCAAATACTTATTTTCCACCATAATTTGCAAATAAATTAATTAAAACTCCTACAATGTGATTTTCTGGATTTTATTTCTCATTTTGTCTGTCATAGTTGAAGTGTACCTATGATGAAAATTACAGGCCTGTTTCATCTTTTTAAGTGGGAGAACTTGCACAATTGGTGGCTGACTAAATACTTTTTTGCACCACTGTATATGGGGCTTTGGTGACAAAACGGATGGCACTGTGATAGACTACATCCAGTTTGCTGAGTAGAGTGTTGGAGGCTATTTTATAGATGACATCGCCGAAGTCAAGATTCGGTAGGATGGTCAGTTTTACGAGGGTATGTTTGGCAACATGAGTGAAGGAAGCTTTGTTGCGAAATAGGAAGCCGATTCTAGATTTAGTTTTTGATTGGAGATGCTTAATGTGAGTCTGGAAGGAGAGTTTACAGTCTAGCCAGACACCTAGGTATTTGTAGTTATCCACGTGTGCTAAGTCAGAGCCATCCAGAGTAGTGATGCTGGATGGGCGGGCAGGTGCGGGCAATGATCGGTTGAATAGCATACATTTAGTTTTATTTGCGTTTAAGAGCAGTTGGAGGCCACGGAAGGAGAGTTGTATGGCATTGAAGCTCGTCTGGAGGTTAGTTAACACAGTGTCCAAAGAAGGGTCAGAGGTATACAGAATGGTGTCGTCTGCGTAGAGGTGGATTAGAGAATCACCAGCAGCAAGAGTGACATCATTGATGTATACAGAGAAGAGAGTCGGCCAGAGAATTGAACCCTGTGGCACCCCCATAGAGACTGCCAGAGGTCCGGACAACAGGCCCTCCGATTTGACACACTGAGCTCTATCAGAGAAGTAGTTGGTGAACCAGGCGAGGCAATCATTTGAGAAACCAAGGCTGTTGAGTCTGCCAATAAGAATGTGGTGTTTGACAGAGTCGAAAGCCTTGGCCAGGTCGATGAAGACGGCTGTACAGTAATGTCTCTTATCGATGGCGGTTATGATATCGTTAAGGACCTTGAGCGTGGCTGAGGTGCACCCATGACCAGCTCGGAAACCAGATTGCATAGCGGAGAAGGTACGGTGGGATTCAAAATGGTCAGTAATCTGTTTGTTAACTTGGCTTTCGAAGACCTTAGAGATGCAGGGTAGGATAGATATAGGTCTGTAGCAGTTTGGGTCTAGAGTGTCTCCCCCTTTGAAGAGGGGGATGACCGCAGCAGCTTTCCAATTTTTGGGAATCTCAGACGACACAAAAGAGAGGTTGAACAGGCTAGTAATAGGGGTTGCAACAATTTCGGCAGATAATTTATGAAAGAGAGGGTCCAGATTGTCTAGCCCGGTTGATTTTTTCAGGGGTCCAGATTTTGCAGCTCTTTCAGAGCATCAGCTATCTGGATATGGGTGAAGGAGAAATGGTGGGGGCTTAGGCGGGTTGCTGTGGAGGGTGCCGGGCAATTGACTGGGGTAGGGGTAGCCAGGTGGAAAGCATGGCCAGCCGTAGAGAAATGCTTATTGAAATTCTCAATTATTGTGGATTTGTCGGTTGTAACAGTGTTTCCTAGCCTCAGAGCAGTGCTCTTATTCTCCATGGACTTTACAGTGTCCCAGAACTTTTTTGAGTTTGTACTGCAAGATGCAAATTTCTGTTTAAAAAAGCTAGCCTTAGCTTTCCTAACTGCCTGTGTATATTGGTTCAATAATGTCTTCATTATGTTTAAGGACTCTTGGAAGATTAGTCCAAATGGGGACTAAAAGAGATCCAAATAAAATCAATAAAATCTTTATAAAAAGCCTTTCACATTACAGTGTGTGACATGGCCGACGATGTGGATACCGGCGTCACCATAGCAACCACCAGGCGTCAGTATCAGCGTAAGCAAGGATAAAAGACAAGGATGCGTTCGTAAATTCACTTGGCTGGTTATTTAGGGTGTGTTCGTAAATTCAATCTGGAGTGCCATAGTGCGCTCAGACTGCACCTGGACATTCATAAATTTGTTTCCCTCTCGGAGCGTTCAGAGCGCCCACTGGACGCTTTGGCTAGCAGTCAAGCACCCAAGCTAACTGGCTAAAGGTGGCTAAATTGCTAGCTACTTCAAGACACAAATGAAAGAACACCTCACTCTAACCATTGTACTCGCCATAGCAGAGCAGATTAGGCTTTTTTCATGTTATCTAGAGCGTTTGTGACTAACTGTGCTGCTGGCAACAATTTCATAGTTTTTTTGCCAACTTCTACCGACCGGTAATTTTCTATGGGTGTTGCACGTTCGTAAATTCATCAGTTATTCAGCGTTCTGGCACAAACGAGAGTGCTCTGAAATTGGAGTATCTAACTAGAGTTCATTTACGAACGCACCCGAGAGTGCTCTGAAATCTGAGTAGATTGCCACAATGAATATACAAGCGCACCCCTACTCCGATTTCAGTACCAGAACGCAGAATAACTAGCTAATGCATTTCTGAACGCACAACACCTGTTGAATATTACAGGTATCAGGAAAAAAAACGTTATTAAATTGTTGCCAGCAGCGCAGTTACAGTCACCAACTCTCTAGATGACATGAAAACAGCTTAACCTGCTCTGCTAGCGCGAGTTAACTGGGTAGAGTGAGGTGTTCTCTCATTTATGTCTGGAAGTAACTAGCAAGCTAGCCAACTTTAGCCAGTTATCTTGGGTGCTCGACTGCCGTTGTGAGGTCAGAACGCTCGGATCAACCCTAATCCTCGGCCAGAGCGTCAACTGTGCGCCTTGAATTTACGAACGAACAATCTGACATTTCTCTAAATTTACGGACGCACAGAGCGCACTCTGGCACTCCAGAGCGAATTTGCGAACACACCCCAAGTTGATCGCGAGGCAGCGGCAGGTAGGCGACGTGATAAAATAACGTGATAATGTGTGCACATATTTTGAGCTGCTAATCGTGGATATTGCGTTTACTTTATAAAACCGTATCTAATTAATATGGTGTACTCATGAACTGACTCACTAGCCTATGTTATCATTGTTCGAGGTTAATTTTTCCTACTGTAGTAGTAAGTAAAGTCGTTGTCAACTTCGCATCCAGTGCATAGTTGACAGCATATTTGCGAGAAGGTTCAAATGATTGTCTTACTAGTGGTCATGTCAGCTCTTATGTCATGTTTATGCCATTGTTTGGCTATTTCCATGTCATAATGAGGTGTTATTGTTACCCCTTTGACTTTGCACTTGTCTCCCAATGAAGAAATGGTGGGTGTGTGTGCACTGTGTTCAGAGACATTTAAAGGAAAGTACAATAAACCTGTGGAGGCTGCTGAGGGGAGCAAGGCACATAATAATGGCTGGAAAGGAGCTAATGCAATGGTATCTTACACATGGAAACCATATTTTATGTATTTGACACCATTCCACCTATTCCACTCCAGCCATTACCACGAGCCTGTCATCCCCAATTAAGGTGCCACCAACCTCCTGTGCAATAAACAGTAATTTTTGTGTTATGCTTCAGCAGCTCACATATCCATGGCTACCCGGATGGTGCAACTCGCTCAGCCCAAACCCAGCCTGCTCCGATTCCCTGACCGGTACTGCCACACAAACACACACACACACACACACTGACTGACTGACTGACTGACTGATTATTTTCCTTCCAGACGGTCAGTCTACTGGCTAGATGAACTCCCACCTGAAAGAAATGGCTCCACCCCCACGTTTGGTAAGATCTCTTTCTGTCCCCATCCCTTTTTCACTCTCTCTTTCTGTCTCTATTTATTTGACCTTTATTTGGCCTTTATTTAACTAGGCAAGTTAGTTAGGAACAAATTATAATTTTCAATGTCGGCCTAGGAACAGTGGGTTAACTGCCTTGTTCAGGGGCAGAACGACAGATTTTTACCTTGTCAGTTCGGGAATTCGATCTTGCAACCTTTCGGTTACTAGTCAAATGCTCTATGATGTTTGTGTTGTGGATAATTGACTTTATAATCACCTTTTTAATGTTATTGTTTTTGTTGTAGAGTTGACTCCCCACTGGTCCCAGCTGTGTGGCAGGAAGCGGCTTAATTCTGGGTTTGAACAGAGCAGGTAACACTTCATAATGTTGTACAGTATGTTAATGATGTGTATAATAATGCATGATGACTCTCCTCCTCCCTCTCCAGGTTATCTCCCCAATGGGAGGTCAGTGTAGCAGCTTTGAGTGCCTATCCATCCAATAGACTGTGTTCTCTGGCTTTGCCCCGCCTCCCCACCATAGGCTGGGAACCTGACCGCCCCCTACTGGCCTCCGTGAGTACCACACACACACACCTCAATGTATAACCCTCTATCTGTGTCTCTCTCTGCATATATCTATCTCTCTTGTTTCCTCTCTTTGTGTGTGTCTCTCTCTCTAGCTGAGCAGAGCGGTGCAGACTGCAGTAGCCAGTCCTAGGGTCTGCCAGTTGGCCTGTCCCAAGCGGAGGCAGGGTCTCTATTCGCCCCATTCGTCCAAGACCTCACTGGCACCCCCCCACCCAGCTGCAACCTCCTCCCGACTACAGCTCCTTGCCCGTAAGACACTTAGGATACCTCGTATTTACCTCAGAAAGTAACGTTTAGTAACGGCCACCCAGCTACATTGCAAAGTAAATGTGGTGTTCATTTTTAGCCTGAAAATTGTCGCTACTCTATCTACAACTGTCTCGCACACACACACACTCTCTCTCCATTACTCTCTCCGTCTCCTTCCTCCTCCCCATCCCACCTCCCCTCTCCCAGTCCCTAAGTCTGACCACCCCCAGTATGCCCAGGACCGTCCAGTCATCTGGCCAGTACCTGGGCCAGTGAGGAAGGCAGTAGCCAGTGAGAGGGTGCAGGTCCTTTCACGGCCCAACCAGCGGAAGGCGCTGTTCCAAGGCTACAACCCGTACACGGTTACCCTAGCTGCACGCTCCGCTAGCGCCTCGCCGCGCCTACAGGTGAGCTGTGTTTCTCTCATTTACTAATTTATTTAAATCATTTAAGAAAAATGTCATTAGTTTGTCTGTTTGTTTATTACAGGAGCTTTGTCTGCCCCTGTCGCGGAAATGCAAGGGCAAATAGACGAATGCATCTCATCTCACACCTCTACAGTACCTCCAGCCGCCTCTTCTTCAGATACTCTGTCTCCTGTACAGCATGTCTATGTCCCTGATCACCACTGCTTCATAATAAAGACCCTCTATGATCTCATTGAGGCATGTTGCTGGGTCTTTGTTCTGGTCCAACGGGACCACTGGCTTTTAGAAGGTGGATTGTTTAGTGCTGCGACGTTCAACAGCGTGCTGAACATTCTACTGAACTGAAGTGACTTTTACTATCACCAAAGGGGAGTTGTCACGGACCTAGAATATTACAACGCACATTAAACATAAAGAGAACCACCGGAATGTAAAAGGATACCTTATATATTTTACTGTGTAATTGTAGTATGTGACAGATGAAGGAAACCTGAAAAAGGATGTAATATCTTTAATGAATATTCCCTCTCCTGTTAACCCTCTACTGCACATACAGTTGAAGTCGAAAGTTTACATACACTTAGGTTGGAGTCATTAAAACTTGTTTTTCAACCACTCCACAAATTTCTTGTTAACAAACTATAGTTTTGGCAAGTCAGTTAGGACATCTACTTTGTGCATAACACAAGTCATTTTTCCAATAATTGTTCAGAGACAGATTATTTCACTTATAATTCACTGTATCTCAATTCCAGTGGGTCAGAAGTTTACATACACTAAGTTGACTATGCCTTTAAACAGCTTGGAAATTTCCAGAAAATGATGTCATGATAGGCTAATTGACATAATTTGAGTCAATTAGAGGTGTACCTGTGGATGTATTTCAAGGCCTACCTTCAAACTCAGTGCCTCTTTGTTTGACATGGGAAAATCAAAAGATTTCAGCCAAGACTTCCACCAAAAAGTTGTAGACCTCCACAAGTCTGGTTCATCCTTGGGAGCAATATACAAAGGCCTGAAGGTACCATGTTCATCTATACAAACAATAGTACACAAGTATAAACACCATGGGACCACGTAGCTGCCATACCACTCAGGAAGGAGACACGTTCTGTTTCCTAGAGATGAACATACTTTGGTGCAAAAAGTGCAAATCAATCCCAGAACAACAGCAAAGGACCTTGTGAAGATACTGGAGGAAACAGGTACAAAAGTATCTATATCCACAGTAAAACGAGTCCTATATCAACATGAACTGAAAGGCCGCTCAGCAAGGAAGAAGCCACTGCTCCAAAACCGCCATAAAAATGCCAGACCACAGTTTGAAACTGCACATGGGGACAAAGATCGTACTTTTTGGAGAAATGTCCTCTGGTCTGAAGAAACAAAAATAGAATTGTTTTGCCCAAATGACCATCGTTATGTTTGGAGGAAAAAGGGGGAGGCTTGCAAGCCTGAGAACACCATCCCAACCGTGAAGCACAGTGGTGGTAGCATCATGTTGTGGGGGTGCTTTGCTGCAGGAGGGACTGGTGCACTTCCCAAAATAGATGGCATCATGAAGAAAGGGAAATTATGTGGATATATTGAAGCGACATCAGTCAGGAAGTCTCAAGACATCAGTTAAAGTTAAAGCTTGGTCGCAAATGGGTCTTCCAAATGGACAATGACCCCAAGCATACTTCCAAAGTTGTGGCAAAATGGCTTAAGGACAACAAAGTCAAGGTATTGGAGTGGCCATCACAAAGCCCTGACCTCAATCCTATAGAAAATTTGTGGGCAGAACTGAAAAAGCGTGTGCGAGCAAGGAGGCCTACAAACCTGACTCAGTTCTATCAGGAGGAATGGGCTAAAATTCACCCAACTTAATGTGGGAAGCTTGTGGAAGGCCACCTGAAACGTTTGACCCAAGTTAAACAATTCACAGGCAATGCTACCAAATACTAATTGAGTGTATGTAAACTTCTGACCCAGTGGGAAAGTGATGAAAGATATAAAAACTGAAATAAATCATTCTCTTCCATTATTCTGACATTTCACATTCTTAAAATAAAGTGGTGATCCTAACTGACTTAAGACAGGGAATTTTTACTAGGATTACATGTCAGGAATTGTGAAAAACTGAGTTTAAATGTATTTGGCTAAGGTGTATGTAAACTTCCGACTTCAACTGTTGTTTCCCTCCTGGAACAGAAAACCATTTTGCCCCTTACAACCTCCCATGTGAATTGTTTTAAATTCAACAATCCAATGAGGCAGTATGATGTATCAATTTGGGCAGGGAACTTCTTTCAGGAAATAGAACAAAAACACATGTGAGCACATGGTAAGATACATTAAATGTACCCCTTTTTCTCCCAATTTCATGGTATCCAATTGGTAGTTACAGTCTTGTCTCATCGCTACAACTCCCATACAGACTCAGGAGAGGCAAAGGTTGAGAGCCGTACGTCATCCAAAACACAACCCAACTAGGCTGCACTGCTTCTTGACAGAATGCCCACTTAACCCAGGAGCCAGTCACACCAATGTGTCAGAGGAAACACTGTACATCTGGCAACCAGGTACTGTGCACGATGGGAGAAGGACATCCCTGCCAGCCAAACCCTCACCTGGTCCAGACGACACTGGGCCAATTATGCCCTGCCCCATGGGTCTACCGGTCGCGGCCGGCCCCCGACATAGCCTAGACTCAAACCCAGAATCTCTAGTGGCACAGCTAGCACTGCGATGCAGTGCCTTAGACCACTGCGCCACTCGGGAGGCCCAGATACATTTAATTATATTTCACTTAATACATGTTCTGTATCTGATTTTCCTTTGTGTTTTAGCCTACCTTTATGGCACAGCGTTGCCCTGAGGCAACAAAAACAATTACTAATTTATGCTGCAATAGTTTGTGTCGGGGGGCTAGGGTCAGTCTGTTAAATCTGAAGTATTTCTCCTGATATCCGGTGTCCTGTGTGAATTTAAGTATGCTCCCTCTAATTCTCTCTCCCTTTCTCTCTTCTTTTGGAGGACCTGAGCCCTAGGACCATGCCTCATGACTACATGGTCTGATGACTCCTTGCTGTCCCCAGTCCACCTGGTTGTGCTGCTGCTCCAGTTTCAACTGTTCTGCCTGCGGCTATGGAACCCTGACCTGTTCACCAGACATGCTACCTTGTCCCAGACCTGCTGTTTTCAACTCTCTCTTTCTACCGCACCTGCTGTCTCTAACTCTGAATGATCGGCTATAAAAAGCCAACTGACAGTTACTACTGAGGTGCTGACCTGTTGCACCCTTTACAACCACTGCGATTATTATTATTTGACCCTGCTGGTCATCTATGAATGTTTTAACATCTTGGCCATGTACTGTTATAATCTCCACCCAGCACAGCCAGAAGAGGACTGGCCACCCCTTAGAGCCTGGTTCCTCTCTAGGTTCCTTCCTAGGTTCCTGCCTTTCTAGGGAGTTTTTCCTAGCCACGCACTTCTACATCTGCATTGCTTGCTGTTTGGGGTTTTAGGCTGGGTTTCTGTATAGCACTTTGTGACATTGGCTGATGTAAAAATGGCTTTATAAATACATGTGATTGATTGATATGGGGGGGGGGTAAAAGTAGTTTATTTATACATTATCAGAAAACCTACATCTTCCATGACACATCTCAATTATCTTGCATCTTTTCTCATTTTTTTCTGGATGTTGCTGCAACACTGCTTTATCTCTTCATCTCTTCAACAAAAACAATCTCTTCATCCTCTGACTCCACCCTGCGGTCTGGTTCACTTTTCTTTTCACAAGAGTTCTGACGTCAGCTCTGGGGAGTGTAAACGCACACGCGCCTTTAGTTGGGGAAAGAGCCCATTCTCAACTTTCCGTAAAGGAAACGATTTCAGAAGTTTTTTTTCTTCCGTTATCTCTGCTTGCTTTTGGACAATGCGCGACCCACACATGTCCGTGTGTTGACAGCGCTGGACACTCTGTGTGTGTGGTGTATACTACAGTTGCGTCTTTCCCCGACTCACCTATAGAGCGTAGGCCTAAACAGGTAGGCCAGGTAGGCTACGGGAGCGAAATCCGGAAGAACAAGCACATCTGATTGTTCACACTATTTTTCTCTTACCTCTGCAACTAAACTTCTCCCAATAACGTTTGCAGTTTTGATAATTCTTCTTCGGAGAGAGTAGAAGCGTGAAGATGGAGCTACCAGTTCCCAAGAAAAATATGCTGATTCTAGTTGATGTTTTCTGTGTGGTTATCGGTAAGTGCCCTATCTCTCGCTCTCCAAAAACATGGCTGATATAACATTATTTGTTGTAATAACCAAGGACACAACTCGCTCTCTCTGCCGTCTACACATGCGCAATGCAATAGGGTAGCACTAGCCACCGATACATCAATAAAATAGTTGTTTATGTATAATTGTTTATTGAGTAAATGCTGAATAAGACTGAGACGGTGGGGGACTTTGTAAACAATGTTTAGGCAGGCTACACACACACACAAGCCACAGGCCAAAGCCCAGCATGCCGGACACTTTCCATTACAGGCCAGTCATAAGAACATGTGTTGTGTGTTACACACACAGACAGACACGCCGCAATAGTATTGTAATAGGAAGAGAGTCCGCATTGCTCGTGTTATAGCTTGTTTAATGGATTCTATCATTGTCTGTCAGCACATTACAGGTGGTCACAGTGCCTGGTGGAGTGGTGTAATACTGATCTGTATTGATTCAAGTACTGTAGATTGTAGGCTAGTCATCCGTCCGCATGGGTTAGTAACACAAATTGCATAATCGCATTTACTATGATTTTAAGTTTACAATTTCACAGTTACAATTAATTTATGATGACCATTTAAAAAAATGATCTGTAAGTGTGTGTGTGCGCGTGCGTACGCGCACGCACGCACCACGCACTTGTAACAGAACACTTGTTCTTCTGACTGGTCTTCCATGGAAAGTGTCCTGCTTGTTGGGCTTTTCCCTATTGCTTCCAGTGTGATTGCTGCATTTGTGTGTGGGGCCAGGGTGTGCATGTTCGGACTTGTACTGGACTCTCAATACTACAGGATCTGTAGTTTAGAATAGACATTTGGGTGGACAGTCTCCTACCCCCTCTATCTCCCACTCCCTCCACATCTTTCCCTCTTCATCCATTTCTTCACCCTATCCCCCACTCTTTGTCTTCCTCCCCCACTCTTTGTCTTCCTCCCCCACTCCCTTGCTCTCTTTCTCTCATGGTATTTAGTGAGTGAGAGAGTAGGGTTGTTTAACAGTTAAGCTGTTAACAGACGACATCACCTCCTGGCATAACCATGTTTGTTGACAGTCTCAGAGGGCTGTGTGTCTGGACCTGGGGTCTGACATTCCCGAGTGAAGCAGCGGTCTAAGGCACTGATTCTCAGTGATATAAGCTTCACTGCAGGCCCTGGTTCGATTCCAGGCTGTATCACAACTGGCCGCGATTGGGAGTACCATAGGGCGGCGCACAATTGACCCAGCGTCGTCCGGGTTAGGGTTTGGCCGTCATTGTAAATATTTAACTGACTTGCCTAGTTAAATAAAGGTTTAAAAAATACATTTAAAAAGATGACAGGAACCATATTTGTTGACAGACTCTTTCTCTTTTCGTCTTTCAATATTTCCTCCCTCAATCTCTCCAGTTGCTTATTTTTCTTTCATCTCCTGCCTCCACCCTCTCTCTCTCTCTCTCTCTCTCTAGATAGTGGTCTCTGGGGGTAGCAGTAATCAGTCTACATTTAGTGACAAGAAAACTATTGGGATTTTTTTTATTCCCAGTTCAGATAAGAGTGATACAGGGTTGTTTTTATTAGTGTGCGTGTGCATACTTGTGTTTTGTTGGCGTGTGTGTGTTCGTAGGCCATAGCCCAGCTTCCTCACTGTGTCATTAATATAGTAGGAATGTGCCTAGTCGACAAACTGGATCTGATCTGACAAAGCTTTTCCTCAATCCTCTCTCTTTCTCTCCCTCTCTCATTCACCCATCTCTCTTTCTCTCCCTGTCTCATTCTCCCATCCCTCTTTCTCTCCCTCTCTCATTCACCCATCTCTCTTTCTCTCCCTCTCTCATTCTCCCATCCCTCTTTCTCTCCCTCTCTCATTCACCCATCTCTCTTTCTCTCCCTCTCTCATTCTCCCATCCCTCTTTCTCTCCCTCTCTCATTCTCCCATCCCTCTTTCTCTCCCTCTCTCATTCTCCCATCCCTCTTTCTCTCCCTCTCTCATTCTCCCATCCCTCTTTCTCTCATTCTCCCATCCCTCTCTCTCCGTCTCTCATTCTCCCTTCCCTCTTTCTCTCCCTCTCTCATTCTCCCATCGCTCTTTTACTCACTCTCTCTATCCTCTTTCTTTCTCTCCCTCTCATTCTCCCATCCCTCTTTCTCTCCCTCATTCTCCTATCCCTCTCTCTCCCTCTCATTCTCCCATCCCTCTTTCTCTCCCTCTCTTTCTCCCATCCCTCTTTCTCTCTCATTCTCCCATCCCTCTTTCTCTCTCATTCTCCCATCCCTCTTTTACTCACTCTCTATCCTCTTTCTTTCTCTGTTTAACTATTTTCTCCTCTCCTTTGCCTTGTTATCACTGCAGACAAATAAACTTTATACACACACACACACACAGGCACATTGAGTTATTTCTGCAACACACTCTTTTAACAGAACTACCAACCAAACGCCACCCAAACCAAGCAATCTGCTGTTATATGCATAACAAAGGGCCTGACGTATCCATCATTTCATTTGGACCTTTAGATCGTTCAATATTGACTGGTGATTGTGTGAATGGGACAGATTACTGTTGTAAGACCTGTACACACCCTCTGGAAGAATCTGATTGGCAGACAATGATCATGCTCATTCTACGGGTCATTCTAAGGAATCTAAATTAATATAGTTTCACATTGTGTCAATGTTTTTCACTTTCTTCCCAGAAGTTTGCTGTGATGGGGGGGGGGGGGGGGTCACAGTCCTTTAAAAACCTTGGGTCATCAAACTTTCTGTGGAAGTGAACATGAGACCTAAAACAGCTGCCATGGCTCTAAGTTCTTACTGTTATTTATGTCGCTTGGGGTTAGAAGAGCATCTGCATCAAACTATAGACTGATACCAACTGTTGTTGGGTGAGTTTGTTATTTATCTATTTGATTTTCTGGGTTTTGCGCACAACTAGAGTTAGAGAAGATACTCTGCCGCTGTTTTACTGACTCTCTCTCTCACACACACACACACCATCTCTCTGTGCCAACTATGTGTGTGTGTGAGAGAGAGGGGGGGGGGGGGTATTGACTTTTCCTGTGTGGAAAATAACCAGGATTCTGACAGTACAGCGGGAGTACTACAGCCATAGAGCAGGAAGAGGATCAGTACTCTGTCTCCCTATTGGAATCTCTCTATTGTCTAGATTTTATCAATTTGTGTGTGTGTGTGTGTGTGTGTGTGTTGTAGCTGTTGGGTGTGACTAGTAGGACAGTGGAGTTGTGTACGTTTTTTGGCGTCTAGTCTGTAGAATGACAGGAACACTTCTTAGGTTCCTCCTTCCTGTGAGGTCAGAGGTCAGGAGGAAGTTGATCATGTGTCATATCTCACCAGACATTCCTCCATGTTTGTTTTCTCTGGGAGGCATCTGGAACTTTCTATCCAGCCAAATGAGAATGTAAAACAATGTTATCACCTCTTCTTCTTTCTCTCTGACCACGTTGCCCATTCTGTTACTGAAGACCAACCCCCTCGGCCAAGATAACTGTGTGGGGCGGGGGGGGGGGGGGGTTCAAGAAGACGGACTATGGACTCTGCTTCCTATATCTGCCACTGGACACACAAACGCCCAGCCCTCTGAGTCTGTGCCACATCGCTGTTCTTTCTACATCTCTGAGGAAGGTCAAGATGTGTGCTACAAACAAACCTCTTCCGAAGATACCGAAGAGAATGCTTGAATCAGTTTTCCTTTGGGTTCATTAAAACAGCTCCAGTACCACTGGATCCCAGGTACGGGTCGTCACCAGTTCGGTTACCATTCAGCAGGGTTGAATAGTTCAAAATCAGTTCCAGATTCACTGTTACCACATTGTCTTAATAGTGTTGGTTTTCAATCTTTCATCTATTTATTCACACACTCCCCTTTCTCCTTCCTTGTTTTATCAAATCCAGCTCAGCTTACTCTCTGGAGAGAGGAACAATCTTGGTTCAACTCAACCCTGGGCTACAATAACACTGTAGCAGAAACCTTACTGAAATAAAACTGGAGATTACTACAATTATACGTCTGACACTGCAGCAAAGTGCTACACACACATGCACACTTCATCCTCACCCTAACCACTACACTCCAGAGAGCTGTCTTATCTAACTGTTATCCTAGAACCCTACAAAGTCGACATGACTTCAAAGTAAATACTAGTTAGTAAACTTCAAAGTGGCTGAGTGCATGCTTGACCTAGCGGAATTAAGGTTGACAAAGTAGTCACGCTGTTCAGACGCCGCTGATGAGTGACAATGTGAACAGGGCAGGCGCCAGAACGAATCAGTTGGACTGGCATTTGATTTTTAGAGGCGGGACCGTTTTTTACCACGGGACCTCCAGTGTGCACGCACTTGCGCCTTCACACATTTTGGTAATGGGTGTTATGATAAAGACAGCTTGTGAGTTTGGGGAAGCTTACAAGTTATCCTACCATTTCTACCAGTTATGAATATTTTAATACTGTGTACATTTTCGTGGAACAGTTTCATTTCAATAATAACTTTTTTCGTTTCTCAAAATAGTCACATGGTTAATCACAAACTTAATTTAAATAATACAAATATAGAAGTTAAAATTAAACTAATGTAAGAGCATTTTGCCATATGGACACCGCCTACACCGTGATCCATTGGAAGAAATGAGCGTATGGAACTAAGAGAGAACAAATTCTTATTTACAATGAGGCCTACCCCTGACGACGCTGGGCCAATTGTGTGCCGCTCTATGTGACGCCCAATAACGGCCGGATGTGATGCAGCCTGGATTCGAACCAGGTACTGCAGTGACGCCTCTTGCACTGAGATGCAGAACACTGCGCCACTCGGGAGCCCCTGTAACTTCCATCATCAACTAAGTAAAATACATAAGCCTAAAGCTGACAAAAACAGTAGAAAATATCCTGGTGAAAATTCAGGTTATTTCAATTGCATTAATCTCTACTCTGCCTGTCTGCCTCCCATTCAATCATTTAATCAATCAATCAGTCAAATGTATTTATAAAGCCATTTTTACATCAGCCGATGTCACAAAGTGCTGTACAGAAACCCAGCCCAAAACCCCAAACAGCAAGCAATGCAGGTGTAGAAGCACGGTGGCTAGGAAAAACTCCATACAAAGGCCAGAACCTAGGAAGAAACGTAGCGAGGAACCAGGCTCTGAGGTGTGGCCAGTCCTCTTCTGGCTGTGCCTATCTGTCTTGATTTGCGCTATGGGTAATGAATTGTAACATTGTATCAATTCAGCATGTTGGTGTGCTCAGGCGTGCGCGCTCCCTCCCTCAACATTATCAGGACAGAAAATCAGCATTGCTCACAGAGCACTCAAAACAAAAGACAATGAAAAAATTGAAAAAAACTCAAAAATGGTGGTTATGAAATAAACCAAAACTTGTTTCTCACAAGTGTAGCAGGTTGTGAACTCTGCAAACAACGGTTCCACTCAGAGAATGAGAATGGTAAATTACCAATACCTGCATTAACATAAATTAATGTAAACAAATGACGGGGATTAATGGTACAGGTACTAAGCCTAGTGGTTATATATGTAATGGTGAATTGATACAAATAAACAATCGAAGGGCAAACAATTCACACAATTCTGGAGAGTTGATTGCATGCATTCTGGAGAAAGACGCTCAGATCTCCGCAACACACCCTTTCTTCTTGTCTCAACATTTGAAATTATACTCAAAGACACATTCTAGATGCTTTACGCTAAGCCTATTGCCACACTCGCTGCCCAAATTGCTTGCTTCTGAAATAGGCATAGGCCTATGCACTTGTGATGTGAAACTGTTGTTTAAATGTTTTTTTTTTAAAGTTAATGATCAGCTAAGTCAAGCGGTCTGGTAAAGTATTTTCAATGATTTTATTTAGACAGGAGTAATTATAATAATTCCCTTTCTAATTCGCAAGTGGATGAAACCAGAGATCTGTTTATAATGACGAGATGCTCATGTCTCCGTCCAAACAATTTGAGTCGTTGTCCCAAAGGCAGGAATGCAGGCGACAAGCTAGGTCTGCATAATACGGAAATTATTCAGACAACTTCCCCCTTTCCACATTTTTATGTTACAGCCTTATTCTAAAATGGATTACATTTAATGTTTTTCATCAATCCACACCATACCCAGAATGACAAAGCAAAAACAGGTTTTTTGATTTTTTTGTGCAAATGTAATAAAATAAAAACCTTAAGTGCCTTATAACCTTATAAATGTTCAGACCCTTTGCTATGAGTTGAAATTGAGCTCAGGTGCATCCTGTTTCCATTGATCATCCTTGAGATGATTCTACAACTTTATTGGAGTCCACCTGTGTCAAATTCATTTGATTGGACATGATTTGCAAAGGCACACACCTGTCACACACCTGTCCCACAGCATGTCAGAGAAAAAAATCAAGCCATGAGGTCGAAGGAATTTTCCATAGAGCCCCTAGACAGGATTGTGTCGAGGCACAGACCTGGGGAAGGGTACAAAAAATATCTGCAGCATTGAAAGTCCCCAAGAACACAGTGGCCTCCATCATTCTTAAATGGAAGAAGTTTTGATCCACCAAGACACTTCCTAGAGCCGTCCGCCCGGCCAAACTGAGCAATCAGGGGAGAAGGGCCTTGGTCAGGGAGGTGACCAAGAACCCGATGGTCACTCTGACAGAGCTAAAGAGTTCTTCTGTGGAGATGGGAGAACCTTTCAGAAGAACAAACATCTCTGCAGCACTCCACTAATCAGGCCTTTACAGTAGAGTGGCCAGACGGAAGCCACTCCTCAGTGAAAGGCACATGACAACCCGCTTAGAGTCAGAATCTCTGGTCTGATGAAACCAAGATTGAACACTTTGATCTGAATGCCAAGTGTCACGTCTGGAGGAAGCCTGGCCCCATCCCTACGGTGAAGCATGGTGGCAGCATGCTGTGAGGATGTTTTTCAGCGGCAGGGAGTGGTAGACTAGTCAGGATCGAGGGAAAGATGAATGGAGCATAGTACAGAGAGATCCTTGAAGAAAACCTGCTCCAGTGTGAAGGTTCACCTTCCAACAGGACAACGACCCTAAGCACACAACCAAGACAACGCAGGAGTGGCTTCGCGACAAGTCTCTGAATGTCCTTGAGTAGCCCAGCCAGAGCCCTGACTTGAACCCCATCCCTGGGGAGACCTGAAAATAGCTGTGCAGCGACACTCCCCATTCAACCTGATAGAGCTTGAGAGGATCTGCAGAGAAGAATGTGAGAAACTCCCCAAATACAGGTGTGCTTGTAGCATCATACCCAAGAAGACTTAAGGCTCTTATCACTGCCAAAGGTGCTTCAACAAAGTACTGAGTAATGGGTCTGAATACTTATGTAAATGTGATATTTCAGTGTTTTATATTTAATACATTTACAAAAAAAGGAAAAAATACCTGTTATGCTTTGTCAATATGGGGTATTGTGTGTAGATTGATGAGGAAATAATTGTATCCATTTTTAGAATACGGCTGTAATGTATCAATGTGGAAAAAGCCAAGGGCTCTGAATAATTTTCAAATGCACTTTATTATACCCATAGACCAACATTGTCAGTAAAATGGCCTTACTGAAGAGCTCAGTGACTTTCAATGTGGCACCGTCATAGGACGCCACCTTTCCAACAAGCTAGAGCTGCCCCGGTCAACTGTAAGTGCTGTTATTGTGAAGTGGAAACGTCTGGGAGCAACAACGGCTCAGCCGCAAAGTGGTAGGCCACAAGCACACAGAATGGGACTACCAGGTGCTGAAGCGCGTAAAAAATCTCCTCTTCGGTTGCAACACTCACTACCGAATTCCAAACTGCCTGTGGAAGCAACGTCAGAATAAGAACTGTTTGTCGGAAGCTTCCTGAAATGGGTTTCCATGACCGAGCAGCTGTATTTCTGTCTGTAATAAAGCCCTTTTGTGTGGGAAAACTAATTCTGATTGGGAGGGCTTGGCTCCCAAGTGGGTGGGCCTATGCCCTCCCATGGCTGTTCCCTTCCCCAGTTATGTGTAATCCATAGATCAGGGCCTAATGAATGTATTTCAATTGACTGGTTTCCTTCTATGAACTGTTACTCAGTAAAATCTTTGAAATTGTTGCATGTTGCGTTTTATATTTTTGTTCAGTATATGACTGGTGGAAGTTCAGTTTACATCAGGGGAGCATGTTGTCTAGTGACAGGGTTCATAAAAACAGGGGAAAAAATCACGAGGGTGTATAAAACCATTGTCCTGTCAGATTTGAGTGTGTGTGTTTGCACACTATTGTGTTGTCAGTTGAGACAGTTTTATAGTCTATCCTGGTGCCAGTCTCTGCTCTGGTCTGTGAGTCACTGAACTATGGGGAGAGAGCGAGGGAGTGAAAGAAAGAGAGGGTGAGAGCAGGGGGAGAAAGGTTTGAGTCCGGGAAAGAGAGGAGAAAGGTTAAAAGAAAAGTCCATGGTCTCTTCCGTGAGAGATCAGTTTAAGGGAATTTCTCATGGTAACTTTGTGTATAAATAAATAGAGAATGGGATATTCATTGTGTGTGTGTGTGTGCGCGCGCGCGCATGTGTGTGTCGCGTCCGATAGTTGGCTCCCATGCCCTTGTCAGCAGGGCTCAGTGGTGAAAGTTTAAGGCTGTTACACTGTTAGGCATATCTATGGTGATGGATGTGTGTGGGTGCATTACCATTAGAGTGCACACAGAGTATCTAAACCCAGAGACCCACCGACGCAAAACTTCCAGGAACGCTTCGTGAATCAGACTCGACAGGTCAGACAGGGGTTTGGGAAGTCAATGGGAGAAGTGAAAAATACTCCCTTTGCTGCTAATATTCTCTAAATCGACCTAGGTGTCTTAGGTAGCTGAACATGTTACCCCAACCTTGTGTGGAAGTGACAAACTGACATGTTTTCATTTTGGTGTAAAATAACGTTATATCTAAGGAGGGCTTTTGATTTGACGGCCTGCTCATGCGCAGTTCGGAGCGAGACGACCGTTAGACCCGATGAAGTTTCTGAGCTTAGCTAGCCAACGTTGCCATGACATCGCCTACAAGCGTGATTGTCGATTTCTATTGTAGAGGCAGTTTCTAAGCATCGTCATACTGTACTATACGCCATCCAAAGATTGTGTGTGTGGTGTTAGCTAGCAGCTTCCTCCCCAGGGGACAGAGGTCACTGATATACTGCTGACCAATAAGTGCCTCGATGTGCCTTCACATGCCCATGTATTGTTCACAGTTCCTGTCCAGCTGATAGATTTAAACATGTCTGTCAGAGCCTGTTGAGCTGCTTCTTGAACCTCAATCTCACCTAGGCCTATACAGAGACAAGTTCAGCACCATGTTGATACTGTCTCCCTTGACCCACTCCGACACCCCTCCTCTCGCTCCCTCTACCCTTCCTATCACTCTCCCCACTTCCCAGCGGCCCTTCCGTCAGCGGTCTTGACGCTAATGTTCAGCCCGTACCAGAGGGGTATCTACTGTGATGACGAGAGCATCAGATATCCTTACAGAAGAGACACCATCTCCCACAGGGCAATGGCTGCAGTCACCATCCCCTCCTCCATAGTCATAGTAAGTTTGATGAACAACTTGATGGTTATGGCACGCTATGGTACGAGTTTACCTCTGCTATGGTACGAGTTTACCTCTGCTATGGTACGAGTTTACCTCTGCTATGGTACGAGTTTACCTCTGCTATGGTACGAGTTTACCTCTGCTATGGTACGAGTTTACCTGGTACGAGTGTACCTCTGCTATGGTACGAGTGTACCTCTGCTATGGTACGAGTGTACCTCTGCTATGGTACGAGTGCACCTCTGCTATGGTACGAGTGCACCTCTGCTATGGTACGAGTGTACCTCTGCTATGGTACGAGTGTACCTCTGCTATGGTACGAGTGTACCTCTGCTATGGTACGAGTTTGCCTCTCTCTCTCCATAGATAACTACAGGAGAAGCGTACCTGGTGTACTCCAAGCGTCTCCACTCCAACTCTAACTTTAACCAGTACATGTCAGCTCTCTACAAGGTCAGTTGGAACACGGGTCATAGTTTTGGGCTGACAATATGTGGTCTTAGCTCGGATTGGCTAGCTGCCTCTTCCCAATTTCATTGGTTCGGGAAAGTGGTTAAATTGGCCTGTGCTGTGCCTCTACTAGGTGGTGGGGACCTTCCTGTTTGGAGCAGCTGTGAGCCAATCACTGACTGACCTGGCCAAGTTCACCATCGGCAGGCCACGCCCTAACTTCCTGTCTGTGTGTAATCCCACTGTTTGTTCTGGGTACATGCTGCAACTCAACTGTACTGGCAACCCTCGAAACGTCACTGAGTCCAGGTGTGTTTATATTTCTGTCTGTCTTTCTTCTCTTGCTATGTGATGCAATGTCAACATGTTTCTCTCTGTGTTCCAGATTGTCGTTTTACTCCGGACACTCTGCCTTCGGGATGTACAGCATGCTGTTTCTAGCAGTGAGTGTTTTTTATTTGTGTGAGTTTCATACACACGTGAGATGACGATTAATGTGTGTGTGTGTGTGTGTGTGTGTGTGTGTAGTTGTATGTGCAAGCACGTATGCAGGGGAAGTGGACTCGTCTGGTCAGACCCACAGTGCAGTTCTTCCTCGTGGCGTTTGCGTTGTACGTTGGATACACACGGGTTAGCGACTACAAACACCACTGGAGCGACGTACTGGTGGGACTGCTGCAGGGAACTCTCATCGCTGTGCTCAACGTGAGTGTGTGTGTGTGTGTGTGTGTGCTGAGCAGTTAAACCGAAATGTCTGTAGTTCTTTGGTTTTGGAACAACTAATTGACCGATGTCAGTTCAATTATTTTAATTCCATTCTGTTTTTTCTGTGAGCTCAATGTGCACATTGCACAGTTACTCTAGAGATAAATCAGATCAAGCCTGAACTGTGCGATGTAGTAGGGAGTTGTAGTTTACAGAATATACATGATCTAAGTGACTGATAGTTGGTATTCAGCAGTCATAAAAGTATTGGGGCGGCAGGGTAGCCTAGTGGTTAGAGGGTTGGACTAGTAACCGGAAGGTCGCAAGTTCTAACCCCAGAGCTGCCCCTGAACAGGCAGTTAACCCACTATTTGTCTAGGCCGTCATTGAAAATAAGAATTTGTTCTTAACTGACTTGCCTAGTTAAATAAAGGTAAATAAATAAATTACTTTGATGAACTACTAAAACAGTTATTTTGTCAGAAACCGTAGGCAGCAGCTCTATAGAGATGAGATGATGACTTGGAATGAAATAATAAAGTCATCAAATAAAACAAATGTAATATACACAACAACCAAGATATTTTATTCAAGTAATGTTAATAAGTGATGAGCAGTAATGGGCAGTCACTACCCTCATGGGACTTTTGTTTTATTCAGTGTTACAGCATTTAACCCACAATGCATTTAATGTTTCAAATAAAATTGTGACCAAAATCTAATTATTTTTTCATAATCGACCTGAAACAGAACCGACCTCAAAAGGCACTAATCGCTCAGCACTGCTGACTTTAAACTATTCTTTTCTCTCAGGTTTGCTACGTCTCTGATTTCTTTAAGCTCCGCCCCCCTCCTCGCTGCCCACGATCAGAGACGGCTGAAGACGAACACCTAGAGGCCAAACCTGGCGTGAACCCAGACACACAACTACACAACAACCACTACAACTATACAACTACTACAGCCTGAACACAGACTAACAACTACACTGCAACTACACAACACCCTCTACACAACAATCATGGCAACCGTGGGGAAGTGGCGGCGACAGGAATTTGTTGGTGGGTAGGCCTGCAGAAATTTGGGTGGGCAATTTTAAAAAATTAAAATGTTTTGTTAACTAACTTCCTGCAATGTTGCCATGTGGCCAAGAGATAAATGTACTGTTTTATAGCTGTCTATGAATTCTATCTGATGATGTTTGCATGTTTAGGTAAAAAGACGACAAATAATTAGAGCCTGACCCCATATTGGATTTTTGGGTCCGATACCGATTTTGAGGGAGGGAAAAGTCACAGATTACTGATATCTGGCGATATATTGGTTTTTTAGAGGTTGAATGAAAAACAGACCAAAATTGTGCTTCAAAGGATCAACAGATACTCTAAATGATGATTTCTTAACTAAATATTATAGTTAACATTATTTAAGAACATTTTATTTGTGGTTTACAGGAGATCCACCAAAAAGCAATTATGTTCTCTATAAATTCGACAGTGAATACAAAGCTTGTTTAGTTGACCTTCTTAGGTGCAACTTAAAAATGTCTATGGCAGTGGAAAAGAGGTATGAAAAAGTGTTTTTGCTAAACCACCATGGAAACAAACACTTTATGGTCCACCTTGCAATGAGAGTACGTTACGACAAGCACACGCTAGCTGTTCATTACGACAATGTTTTCTTAAAGAAACCATATTTACATAACACTTATTCAATACAAAATGTATTGGCTATACATTTCAACTGCAAATGGCATGCGCTGATGACTGAAAATGTTTATGCATGCAAATTCTTGCTGCGCTGGTTTTTGTCACACGTTCTAATTTCGCGAGCTAGCTAACATTAGCTACTTATCTCATAATGAATGCGAGCACATGGCCTGAATGATAGACCTGCGCCAACTGTCTTGTTTTTTGCAGATTGCATATTTCTGAAAACAAACTAAATTAGCCCACTAGCTAACATAATAGGCCCTGACAGTATCGGCCTTCTTTTTGTATCAAGGATGAGTATTCACTTTGGCGCCAGTCCAGTGTTGGCACATACGTAGCACAGATTGCTGGTTAGCTAGCCAGCTAACGTTAACAAAGTGAGAATGTGATGAGGACAGGGCTGCTTGCTTGGTGAAGTGTACTTTTGATTATTTACTCATGCTGGCTGTGGCAAGCTACTCAAGCTACAAACCACCATGTCTACTTTCCCTCACATTGTGGACTAGGGCTGAATTATGTTCAATGAGCAGCTGGTAGAGTGCCCTCTTTAGGCAATCATTGAAAATGGAGCAGACATATTTGTTTATTCTATGTATATAATATGGGCACTTTATCTGTGGAATAAAGGCAGATAAAAATATTGTCCGATTTAATATCGGTCAACCGATTTTATCGGTTGGGCTCTACAAATAATGTCCCATTTGGAACACTGACAAGGAAAGAGCAGTACTTAAAAAATATATATATCTAGAAAGAAAATAGGTTTTTGCTCCCAGTGGGGGCACCCATGGGCCCACCCATGCCTACGCCCCTGCCGTGTGGCTGTCTGTGTGAGAGAAGTGTGTATATCAGTGTAGGCTCATTGTATTGGCTGGACTGGAATAAATGGAACGTATCAAACACCTCAAGCATATGGAAACCACATGTTTGACTCTGTTTATTCCGGTCCAGCATTACAATGACCCTGTCCTCCGATAGCTTCTCCCACCAGCCACCACTGGTGTATATGAGAAGATGTGTATAACCACTCACATGCACATGCATTTAACGTTGTATTTTATTTTAATACAATGTACGGAGGATGAGAGTTTTTTTTTTAAACAGAGACAAAGAATTATTGTGTAGTTCCCTAGATTTCAATTATGCTAACAGGAAACACTGAAACAACTTTTTTATTTTTTTTAAATTTATGATTTATATTTCCTGTGCAGCAGCATCAACCAGGTTGTCTTCTTGGGATTTGTAGTTTATTTGAGTGTCCTGTAGTTCTTTTTTAACCCACCCTCTAGTCTAGTTTGTATTTGTAAAGGAGTTTGTGTGTTTGTAATGCTTTGATCCCTTTAACCTACACTGGAGCTACTAATCCTCTCACGTCTTCCATCAAGACAGCGGTCTCCAAGCCTCGTGCTGGGGAGCTACTGGGCTGCAGGCTTTTGTTCCCGCCCACCACCAACCTACCTGATTTAACTAGTCGTTAAGACCTTGATTAGCTGAATCAGGTGGGTTAGTGTGCTCATCCTGTAGTTCTCCAGGAGGGGGGGGGAGACCAATGGTCTGTGGAGTTCAGTGTTAGGCCTACTGCTACCTAGCATGTCTGTAGAAGACATGCATGTACAGTATATGGAATGTAAAACAATGTTGCATAGATAATTACTTTCTAACTAACTGTTTATTTCTGTTGTATCTCTAAGAATGTAATACCACTACTAGCCCACTGTGATGTTTTTTTAAATGTTATTGACGCAACTTGTATTAGTTACTCCAGTTTATTATATATAAAGCTGTGTATAACCTGCCTTCTCGCATGGCAACACAGGTCCTGTGAGATCATGATGCCATGTGCTGCCTTTGAAATGTTGATAATCGTCAGTGTGTCAATGATTGAGTCACTCACTGAGATGTTCTCTGAAAAACACATTACACTTCTTCAAAGGGTTAAGATATACACTATATGACCAGAAGTATGTGGACACCTGCTCATCCAACATCTCATTCCAAAATCATGGGCATTAATATGGAGTTGGTCCCCGCTTTGCTGTTATAACAGCCTCCAATCTTCTGGGAAGGCTTTCCACTAGATGTTGGATCATTGCTATGGGGACTTGCTTCCATTCAGTCACCAGCATTAGTCAGGTTGGGCACTGATGTTTGGCGATTATGCCCGGTTCTCAGTCGGTGTTCCAATTAATCACAAAGCTGTCCGATGGGGTTGAGGTCAGGGCTCTGTGCAGGCCAGTCAATTTCTTCCACAACGATCTTGACAAACCATTTCTGTATGGGCCTCGCTTTGTGCATGGGGGCATTGTCATGCTGAAATGGAAAGGGCCTTCCCCAAACTGTTGCCACAATGTTGGAAGCACAGAATCGTCTAGAATGTCATTGATTTCCCTTCACTGGAATGAAAAAAAACCCAGCCCCAGACAACTATTCCTCCTTCACCAACCTTTACAGTTGGCACTATGCATTGGGGCATGTAGCATTCTCCTGGCATCTGTCAATCCCAGATTCATCCGTCGGACTGTCAGATGGTGGAGCGTGATTTATCACTCCAGAGAACGCATTTCCACTGATCCAGAGTCCAATTGCGAGCTTTACACCACTCCAGCTGACGCTTGGCATTGCACATGGTGAGCTTACACAGAACCCAAACCGGCTGCGCGCGTGCACCATCGTGCATACATTTATTTAGTCCCCCCACACCAAACGCGATCACGACACGCAGGTTAAAATATCAAAACAAACTCTGAACCAATTTTATTAATTTGGGGACAGGTCAAAAAGCATTAAACATTTATGGCTAGCTAGCTTGCACTTGCTGGCTAATTTGTCCTAATTAGCTAGCTTGCTGTTGCTAGCTAATTTGTCCTGGGATATAAACATTGAGTTGTTATTTTACCTGAAATGCACAAGGTCCTTTACTCCGCCAATTAATCCACACTTAAACGGTCAACCGAATCGTTTCTAGTCTCTTCCTTCCAGCCTTTTTCTTCTCTTGACTTTATATTGCGATTGGCAACTTTCATAAATTAGGTGCATTACCGCCACTGACCTCGTTCGTCTTTCAGTCACCCATGTAGGTATAACCAATGAGGAGATGACACGTGAGTACCTGCTTCTATAAACCAATGAGGAGATGGGAGAGGCAGGACTTACAGCGTGATCTGCGTCAGAAATATAACTTATTTTTATTTTAGCCCTTGGCAATGCAAATGCTTGCGGGTGCGCGCGCAATAATTGAATAACATCATTTCAAAATCTAATTTGCAATGTTCGCACACCAGACGCGAGCGGTGTAGTCAGCCTGTTAGGCTTGTGCGGCTGCTCAGCCATGGAAACTCATTTCATGAAGCTCCAGACTAACAGTTTTTGTGCTGATGTTGTTTCCCGAGGCAGTTTGGACCGCAACCGAAGACAAGCGGTCCCGTTCTGTGAGCTTGTGGCCTACCACTTCGTAGCTGAGCCATTGTTACTCCTAGACGTTGCCACTCACAATAACAGCACTTACAGTTGACTGGGGCATCTCTAGCAGAGCAGAAATTCGACTAACTGACTTGTTGAAATGGTGGCATCCTATGATGGTGCCACGTTGAAAGTCACTGAGCTTTTCACTACGGGTCATTGTTTGTCTATGGAGATTGCATGGTTGGGTGTTCAATTTATACACCTGTCAGCAACGAGTGTGGCTGAAATAGCCGAATCCAAGTAGGTTGAAGGGGTGTCAACCTACTTTTGGCCATGTAGTGTATTTTATTGTGTTTGTATCCACACTGTAATCCTTCATAAGCTTGTCTGTAACAAACTGTAGCTGCAATCAAATGTGTGTATTTCTTCTTGATGGAAAAGGGATCTTGATTTACAGAAGTGTCTTTCCTTTATAATCTGACAACTCCTGCTGAGACGAAAGTGCATACAGAACCACAGAGTTACTGCTGTGGAGGGATGGGTAGAGAGGGATGATTGAAAGAATGGCTAAACGGATGGAATGAATGCATAGGACGCCTTCAACTTCATGGATTCATCCAAGTGATTCACTAGGACTTTCCCAATGTTTGTTGGGGTGATGGCACACCAGACCCAGTGATGAAGACATTGCACATGTTGTCATAGCTTTATTTCAATTTGTTTTATTTTATTTCTCTGTATTGCTTTTTTGTAGTTTATGCATAAAGACAAACTAATATCTCCTTTGTGCATCAGACTGATTTTTGTTATTAAAGTGAGTGTGTGTGCTAGTTGATTCTGTAGCCTAATGAGGGAATAGTTACTGAAAAGGGTGCAGGTATAAATTCCCTGTACCTCAACCACGGTTGCTATAAAGCCCTGCGCATGATTACATTTGTTTAGTTTGGGTGGTCCTTGCAGACAAAGACCTTCTCCGCAAACCATTTCGCTGTATACACTATGCGCTTCCTCGTAAGAACAGCCGGTGTTATGGTACTGATGGTTTGTACTACCAGTGCAGCGCCTTCTAGTTGTCACATTGGGGAAAACTGTAGCATTTTAGCTAAGCCTAACCTTTACCCTCATTCTCCTAACCTGCCAAGTTAATTATTCTAACCTGCCATGTTAGTTATCCTAACCTGCCTACATAATTATCCTAACCTAAAAAAAATAGAAACAGTATTGCCACAGTGACATGTACTTGGATGTACTCAAGTGAAACACTATCCTGTTGACAAGTGGAACTCCCAGGATGCTGCAGGCCTGTCCAGACTTGTCTGATTTGTGGGATAACTCTTGTCAGTTAGAAAACAAACTCCATAGGGTTATACTACAAGCAGAATCAATGAGTTAGCCAGCTAATTTGTCTACATATCCAGAGCTTTATTTATTTATTTTTTTAAGAAAAAGGTTTGAAATGGGAATGGACTACAGTGCCTTCAGAAAATATTCATACCCTTTGACTTATTCTAAATTGTGTTACAGCCTGAATTCAATATGGATAAAAATAAAAAAAAATTAAGGGGTGGATCAGTTTAATATTGCGAAAAGATTATTGCTTCCATCAATGTAATTGTCTGCATCATTTCCAATCCCCCATATTTTTTTGGTAAATATATATATTCATATACATACGCGTATGCATACATATACATATACCTATATAGACATCCATACTTTTTAAAGAATATACCTTTATTATTCCCCGCAAACCCTACCACCCTTCCCCCAATTGGAGTAAACTAATAAACACTTAGGCTACTACCTTCAGTTTATACATCTTATAGACATTTTACAGACAATCGATTTTACAATAGTTATATTTTGTTTGTTTTTAGGCCTTCCTCTATTTCTGATGTCCATCCAGTTTGATTTGTATTTGTAACTGTGCTATTTCACAACATTTCTGAACCTATATACATTTTACAGACCCCTTATGTTTTATCTTGCTATTAGTCCCTCCCTTCAGCTCCATTCAACCTCTCAACATCATCCATTTTGGATTTCTATTTGCCATATATTTTTCAACTGTGCCGTGATGCTTCACAAGGCTCATAGCTTCTACAGATTTTAAAGGAAAAGTAAAAATGTTGCTAAAATAATTTATATTATTGATTGATTTGACTATGGCTTTTCAAATCACCCAGTATTGCTATCTGCAGCGTTAGTTCTAGGCAAATGTTTCAATTCTTCAGCCATTCCTGGACCTGTGACCAAAAACGAGCTACATATGGACAATACCAAAATACATGATCTGATGACTCTGCCTCCTCACAGCAAAATCTGCAGAGCTGGGAAGATTGTATCCCCCAGATATATAACATTCTATTGGTTGCAAGAATTTTGTATAGTCATTTAAATTGAAAAATTCGAAGTTTTGAATCCGGTGTTGTTTTGCGTATCAATTCATAAACCATGTGCCATGGAATGGGTATATCGAAAATCTCTTCCCAACTATTTTACAATTTATATGGCACATCTGTCAGTTTTGTGGTCCTTTAAATGAAAATGATATGTTTTTATTTATCACACTTTTCTTTAACAATATGTTCTTTAATACAGGTCCGACATACAAGTTCCTTACTTTTTCCCCCTTTTACTTGCCTATCCATTTTTGTGGTAATGCTGCAATTAATTGGTTGTAATTTTGGGTAGCGCAGACGTTTCCATATGTCTGTGTGAGCTGCATGTGTGATATAACTCCACCAGTCCTATTTATGATATTTATACCTTTACTTTTTTTTTTTTCTTCTAAAAATACTTTTTACTTTTTTAAAAACTTTTTTTTTGACCAATTAGTATATTTGAGGTTAACCACAATATTTGTTGTATTATTGTAATATTTGTTGTCTTTTCAGGTGGATTAAACTGAAATTGCAACCAACTTTCTAAGGCTTATTTAAAAAACAACGATCTTTTGGAGATTATTTCCTTTTCAAACAACCAAAAGTGAGCAGGTGTAATGTGAATGAAGGGAAAAAGGCCATTCTTGAACATAGGATGAGACATTCCTACCAATTTACTAGAGAACCAGTTTGGATTTAAGTATTACTTTTGTATAACTGATGCCTTTAGTGAGAGGTCTAATGCTTTAATATTTCATTTCTGCCCTCCGAATTCATATTCGTTATATAAATAGGCCCTTTTAATTTTGTCTGGCTTGTCGTTCCAAATTAAATTAAATATTTTTTGTAAATATAATTTAAAAAGCAGGTCTCTAGGTGTAGGCAAAACCATAAGCAAATAGGTAAACAGTGATATGACTAAAGAGTTAATTAGGGTGATTATTCCACACATGGACAGGTATTTTCATTTCCATGGTAGCAAGATCTTATCTATTTTTGCAAACTTTTTATAAAAATGTATTAGAGTGAGATCATTTCTTTCTTTTGGGATTTGTATACCGAGTATGTCCACATCTCCGTCAGACCATTTAATTGGTAAACTACACGGTAATGTAAAATGTGATTTTTTTTTGTTGTGATCCAATACGTAATATTACTTATCATAATTTGGTTTTAATCCAGAGAGGATAGCAAAAGTATCTAGATCCTTTGAGGCCATGAAGAGATTCTAATCATCAGCCTACAATGACACCTTAGTTTTAAACCAAGGATTTCTAATCCCTTAATATTATTGTTTGATCTAATTTTAACAGCCAACATTTCGATGGCAATGATAAATAGATATGCCGATAGTGGACAACCTTGTTTTACTCCTCTAGATAGTTTTAAACTTTCTGAGATGTAGCCATTATTTACTATTTTACACCTAGGGTTACTATACATAACATTAACCCATTTTATAAGAGATTCCCCAAAATTGAAATATTCTAGGCATTTATATATAAACTCCAGTTGTACTTTATCAAAAGCCTTTTCAAAATCATCTATGAAAACCAGGCCTGGTGTCCCCGATATTTCACAGTATCCTATTGTTTCCAGTCTTATATTATCTCCAATGTATCAGCCCATTGAAACCTGTCTGATTAGGATGAATAAGATCTGACAATACTTTTTAAATTCTATGCGCCAAGCATTTTGCTAGGATTTTTGCATTACAACACTGAAGTGTAAGAGGTCTCCAATGTTTTAAATGGACTGGATCTTTATATATACCACTTGGGTCCGGTTTCAGTAATAATGCTATCAGACCTTCTTGTTGCATGTCTGATAATCTACCATTTATATAGGAGTGGTTAAAACATGCTAATAATGGTCCTCTGAGTATATCAAAACATGTTTTGTATACTTCCACTGGTATGCCATCCAGCCCTAGAGTTTTCCCAGCCTTAAAGGCTTTAATTGCATCAATAAATTCCTCCTCTGTAATTTGGCCTTCCCATGCATCTCCATGCAGTCAGACTTTTTGATTTTGTGCCACCAGGGCCACAATAATATACCCCCTCTCTGAATGTCCGAGTGTGACCCTCTCCCCATGGGTTTCTACAGCTAGTGTTGCCAGCACTGCCACTGCCTGGATGGGGGCACCCCACCGGCTAGGTACAAGTTCATCATTAGCAGCTTTGAGAATTTCCTCGTATAGTATGCTCTCCCTTTAGGGGGCTTTGGCTTTGCAGGACCAACCCTGCCAAGCAGGCTCTCAGAATCTTGAGGGGGCAGTGCTGCTCTAGGTCTCTGACTGCATTTTGGCTGCATACAGACCGCTTACAGCAGGTCCATAAAACAGAGACTTCTCCTTAGTATCTGGGTCATTCAGGTGCGTGTCTAGGATATAGGTTTGTGGACCGTTCCATCAATATAGGATCATAAATAAATAAATTAGATATACAATTTCTTTTAAAAAATGTAGTTCCCCATGATAGGACAATAAATAAATTAAATGTATAATTTATTTTAAAACAGTTCCACCATGATAGGACAATAAATAACTAAATAAGACATAATTCATTATAAAAAGTAATGTGAATCATCTGAACAACATTGAACGTTCTCTCACACCCCCGCTCACAGCAATACATTGGTTCTGGGATATGCAACCATTTCCTTTCCTTCCCAAACAAAACAAAAATAAATAAAACACATCATCCACACATGGATTAAACTGTTTCTCATCCTTCTACACACAATACTTTGTGACAAAGTGAAAACATGCTTTTAGAAACATTTGCAAATGTATCTGTAAAAAGAAAAATACAGAAATATCTCAATTACTACATAAGTATTCACACACCTGAGTCAATTCTTTGTAGAAGCAAGCACCTTTGGCGATTACATCTCGGAGTCCTCTTGGGTATGTCTATCAGCTTTGCACATCTGGATTTCGGGATTTTTTCAAGCTCTGTTAAGTTAGATGGGGCGCGATGGTGAACAGCAATCAAGTCTTTCCACAGATTTTCAAGTCTGGGCTTTGGCTGAGCCACTGACTTCACATTCTTGTTCTGAAGCCATTCCAGCGTGGATTTGGTTGTATTCTTTGGGTCATTGTCCTGTTAATGTGAATCTTCACCCCCAGTCTATCATTTGCACTCTGACACAGGTTCTCATCAAGGATTTGCCTGTGTTTGTTCTCTTTATCCTTACCAGTCCCTGCCTCTGAAAAACATCCCAATAGCCTGATGCTGCCACCACCATGGTTAATGGTAGGGATGGTGTTAAAATGGGTGATGAGCTGTGCCTGGTTCTCCAGACAGAGCTTTACATTCAGGTCAAATAGTTAATTTTTTTGTCTCATCGGACCACAGAATCCTTTGCTTTATGCTCCGTCTTTCACCTGCCTTTCTGTAAACTCCAGGTGTTTCGTTATGTGCCTTTTTCTCAGGAGTGGCTTCCATCTGGCCACTCTCACATGAAGCCCAGATGGGTGAAGTGTTGTAGAGACAGTTGTCCTTCTGGCAGGTTCTCCCATCTCAGCCAAGGAACTCTGTAGTACTGTTCGAGTGGGACAGCCAGCTACCCATTGGCTACTTCCATATTTGTTCTATTTCTGCAATGACAAGCGCTGTCAAATGTGTGACCCTACATAGACAGGTATTTCTAACTCATGCCCAAACAATTGAATTGGCCACAGGTGGACTCTTTAAGTTGTAACGACATTGCAAGGATGATCGAAGGAAATTGGATGCACCTGAGGGGTGTGAATACTTATGTAAATTAGATATTTCTGTATTTTAATTTCAATAAATTTGTCAAAAGTTCTAAAAACATGTTTTCCCTTTGTCATTATGGGGTAGTGTGTGTAGATGGGTGAGATTTTTTTTTTATATACTGAATACTTTCTGAAGGCACTGTAATTGACTCAACCCAAAACACAGTACCTTGCAAAAGTATTCAGACACCTTGGATTTTTTTCACATTTTGTTACAACAATCTATGTAAAAGACTAATGTCAAAGCGGATAAAATGATTAACTAAAATAGTGGTTGCATAAGCATTCAGACCCTTTGTTTAGGTAAAGCTAAATTAGTTCAGGAGTCAAATTTGGCTTAACAAATCACTTGTTAGATGGACTCACTCAGTGTGAAATAATAGGGGTTGACATGACTAGACCTTCCTCTGTCTCCCATACATACGACATCTGTAAGGTCCTGCAGTTAAGTGTTGAATTTCATGCACAGAGACCAGGGAGCTTTTGGAAAGCCTCATAAAGAAGGGCAGTGACTGATAGATGGCTAACAATAAATCAGACACTGAATCTCTTTAACCATGGTGTAGTTAATAATTATGCTGTGGATTATGTATTAAACCACCCAGATACATCAAAAGATAGTCGTCCTTCTGAATTGAGCTCCAGGACAGGAATTCAACTGCTCAGGGATGTTACCATGAGGCCATTGGTGATTTTACAACTGCTTCAATGGCTGTGATGGGAGAAAAACATTGAGTGAAAAGAACAGAAATATACAGAATACAAATGCATGCATCTTGTATGCAACAAGTCACTAATGTAACACGGCAAAGAAACACAGCAAAGGTCTAAATGTAAAGCCAGCACAACACTGGCTTACCTTCAAGTATGGTGGTATGGTGGTGGCTGCATCGTGGTATCGGTATGCTTGTCATTGGAAAATACTGGGGAGTTTTTCAGGATAAAAATAAATGGGATTGCACACGCAAAATCCTAGAGGAAAACCTGTGTCACATCAGAGAATGGGAGAGGAATTCAGCAGGACAATAACATACCAAGTTAGTTGGCCAAGTTAGTTGACTTAAATCTCCTTGAAAATCTAGGGCAAGAGTTGATAATTCCTGTCTAGCTATGATCCACAACATTTTGATTGAGCATGAAGAATTTAAAGAATAATAGGCAAATATTGCACAATGCAGGTGTAGAAATCTCTTAAGAGACTTACCCAAGAAGACTCACAGCTCTAATCGATGCCAAAGGTGTTTCTAACATGTATTGACTCAGGGAGCTGAATACTTATGCAACTTAATGACTATATGTCATTATATTTTAATGAATCTTAAAAAAAAAAAGTTATTCCACTTTGACAAAGTACTGTGTAGACAGACGGTTGACAAAATGACCAAAAAATGTAATCCCCATTTAACAATTAAAAGTGAAGAAATCCAAGGGGTCAAAACCTCTACAAGTTCATTTAAGCTTTTTTAATAAACCAGAAATGATTTCTGGTTGTTTATCAAAGTTATCTGGCTAACTCATCGATACTGCTTTGTAGTATACCCACAGGCATTCTTGTATGCAAACACACAAATACAAAAACCACTAGAAACAGTCTCTCCGTTGAGTCATTTATTTGTAAGGCACCATAGACATTTCCTTACTGCCGAGCGCTTCTTTCAGTCATGTTGTGTAGTCAATGTTTCTGTTTGGTTGGTTTACATTAGATGTGACTTTTCCCCGCCACGTCGTTTCTTTTAAATGAAGCTATAAGTATTGGTTTTTCATAACACAGATGACACACATTATCGCCAAGTACACACTTATGAAGTTTCACATATAACGACAAATTAAAGAGTTTTAAAAATTACATTTACAAAGCTCAACAAGGAGGCGACATTTCCTCAGCATTGTCAAGGGGGCAGGAGAGGAGGAGGAGGGGAGGATATTGGGTAGTAACCTCTTTCCATAGCACATCACATAATACACACGCTGCACTGACACGGCGTCTTCCATCACACGCATACACACCAAAAGCAGCTTTGAAACATACAAAAATGCTTAAAAAAGTATATATGTATATTGATATAGAAATGGGCCCTTCACAACAGAAACACACAAACCATTCATGTCCGGGTTTTGCTCTAAATTCAATCAAACCTGCAATAGCAAAGTTTACAGTGTCTTGGTTTACAAACTACTGCCCGAAAACACACTTCTTATTCGGAAAACTTGAAGCATCTACCTGTGAGGAGAGTCTACCTGGCAGTAGTAGTAGGTATTTAGGGTCCTGTGATTTTAATTAACCTATTGGGGGGAATAACGTCTGTGTAAATACTGGGGTTTGATTGAATACAGCCCTGGGTCTGGTTTGGCTTTGGTGTGGCATTGCTGCCACCTACTGTCCTGGAGAAGAACTAAAACTTATCGCCTTGAATTAGAAAGACAGTTATGCGTCTGAGGGTAGGTAATAGGTTAGTGCGCTACAGCTGTGTTCAACGGTTTGGCACCATGCTCGCTCACCACACATTCTAGCTCCAAGTGCTATGCTAACCAACAGAACGACATATGCAAATGTATTCCTCTCCCTTTCTACCAATAGGATCTGATCTGAATAAGCACATGATTGATGTGAAGTTTAGGTCCCGTTAGATTTAGGTCTCGTCCAGGATCAACCCTTACCCCTCGGACACTTCCTCTGTCTAGGGGGAAGTGCTTAGGGGCTAGGGGTTGATTTGGGACTGGACCATAGACTTGGTCAGTTAAGAGAGTGGACAGACAGGGGCGGGAGGGAGAATACAAAAGGTGGTTCATAACAATAAAACGTAAGTTTGCACACACACACACACTCGCTCTAGCTCCTATGACTTTTACACTCAACTGTCTTATTCAAGTGGCCCTTTCAGAACACTGTCTGTGAGATCAGTGAGCAGAGTTAGCAGTAAATCAGCAGAGACCTACAGGAGGAAGTCGTCCGTAGACACTGATCAAAGGTCAGTAATGTTTTGATCGTTTAAATCTGAGTTTAAGGGCAACTTCTACTAGGAGAAAAGGAACAGAGGTCAGGGGTTAAAGGGTTAGAGCTAAGATGGGACCAAGTCACAATTTTGCAAGTTTTAAGTTTTAAGCTTTGAGTCAAGTCCCAAGAAATAACGGGCAAGTCTCAAGTCAAGTCCCACAGCTCAGGTCGAGTCAAGTCACAAGTTCCTAATTTTGGGTTTAGAGTCCTCAAGTCAACGGTTAAGTGTTTTATGCCAATTTCATTGCAACTGCAATGATTTAGGACCAACGTGTTTTAAAAACTGAACGCAACGATTTTTTGGGACTGATCCAGATGCAGAGGTGGCACCACAGGTCCCAGAGTGGTTAGTTTCACCTGGGGCTTGGACCTTTCCCTAATCTGGTAACCTAACCAGGTATAAAGACTTTATAGGGTATGACAGTCATTAATCAGTTGTAAAATGGTTTTTATATGGACAATGATGTGAGTGGGACCCAATATTATTTTTATTTTTTTTACTCCTGGCCCTAGGGAGGATGAAAACCCCTGTCAAACTGCAGCAACCCTGTACTTGTTCACATGAATTATATTTAAAAACTAGACTAACAGGGGTTTCCTCTACAGACACAACAATTGCAATTGGACAATACAACTCACAGGGCTAGGCTTGCTTTATGCAGGTTTGCATCGTGTAGGCCTCTGCAACTTTAATTCAAAAGTACCTCACACAGTCCATGCAAATCAGTAGTGTTTGATTAATTTCAGTTAATAGTTTTAGATTGAAAAGGTCAAGGCAGCCTAGCCAGTCCAAGTTTGAATTTAGCTTAAACCAAATTTGATCAGTCACATTTTCTCCTAACACAAATAAATGGTCTATAAAATAGGCTACATAACATTACCACCTGGTTGTTATCAGTAGCCTAGTTGATCAGACTGAGAAGTCATCTTGTTTTCCTCCCATACAGTTTAGGTGTAGGCTGCTGTAACATTTCGGGTTAAGAGTTCTTGCTTTTGTTTGTTGGGAGTGACGTGTGATCACGTTTGCTAAATAAATACCGCAGGACAGTGGAGAGTGGGGCGCTTGATAAAATGTCAAGTCATAAAATGTCCAAGTCACGTGACTCGAGTCCACATCTCTGGGTTAGAGGTCAGGGTAGTATCTGTTGGCAATGGGTTGTCAGCAGCAATAGTGAACAGAGGAGAGGAAAGGAAAAGAGGAAGGAGTCAGACAGAGGAGACCTGTCCAACAGGCTTGGTGACGAACTGATTTGATGATAATAGAAGATGAAAAAGAAGGATAAGGAAGCGATGGAGTGGAGGCCCAGAGAGTAACTCCAAAGACCTGAACCACGGGGTGACACCTACTGTATGAACACTCAACTCACCCCCCCCCTTAGCCCTCCCACAGTAGATCCACTCCTGGTTGTCCATCAGTCCAACTTGTCTCACCCTCGCCCCGCTCTCCACTCCTTCCCATCCACGCTCCACCATCAGTCTGACTTGTCTCCGTCCTCTTCCCTCTGTTCTCTCTCTGCTGCGTCTCTGGCCTTGTCTTCTTTAGCCAGCTGGGCCTGAGCCTGGTGGGGAGGAGACCAGAGAACAAAACACAAGGAGTGGAAGAGAGCCGTGAACTGTCATGTGTGGGTTACCTGTAGGGGCGTGTGTGTGTTACCTGCTAGGGGGGTGCGCGTGTGTGTTACCTGCTAGGGGGGTGCGCGTGTGTGTTACCTGCTAGGGGGGTGCGCGTGTGTGTTACCTGCTAGGGGGGTGCGCGTGTGTGTTACCTGCTAGGGGGGTTTGCGTGTGTGTTACCTGCTAGGGGGGTTTGCGTGTGTGTACCTGCTAGGGGGGTGCGCGTGTGTGTTACCTGCTAGGGGGGTGCGCGTGTGTGTTACCTGCTAGGGGGGTGCACGTGTGTGTTACCTGCTAGGGGGGTGCGTGCGTGTGTTACCTGCGCGTTACCTGCCTATTCACAGCCGACTGAAGTGTTGTTTGTTGGTCTCGATGAGATGTGCTT
Source organism: Oncorhynchus clarkii lewisi (assembly GCF_045791955.1). Classification (NCBI taxonomy): domain Eukaryota; kingdom Metazoa; phylum Chordata; class Actinopteri; order Salmoniformes; family Salmonidae; genus Oncorhynchus; species Oncorhynchus clarkii. The sequence continues at coordinate 17,687,797 of NC_092164.1, read as the reverse complement.
TTTGACACTGTGTTTAACAGTGTCTCTCCGTTTCACCATCTCAGGCACTACATCAACATATGTGAAAATAACACTATGTTTTGCAGTCAAAAAGACTACAAAAGAAAGATAAGTCTTTCTAATGACATCAACCAATTCTTAGACAATTTAGTATGGAATGTCTACTCCTAATTGGTTCCAATTATAAGTAGGCATTCCATACTAAATTGTCTAAGAATTGGTTGATGTCATTGGAAACACTAATCTTCCTCTGTCATTTTGACTACAAACATTCAAAAAAGCATTATTTTCACATATGGTGGTGTTGGGAGGGAGCTGGAGATGATGAATTTGAAGTTCTTTTACATTTCCTTTTAAGTGAGGTTTCCCCACCACAAAGCTAGAATGCTGCCTTGCAAGTATTGGTTCGGCCTTACAATACTTGCAAAACACAAGTTTTCATTCACCTCCAAAAACTCTCCAAGCTTTTTCCTCACTGTTCGATGTACTTGTATGCTTCCCGCTGGCAGTGACACTGGCTAGCAGAGCAACGTCGGTGCTAACATCACTATTTGTGCTAGCGAAAGCTTCGTCTTCTTGTGTTGCTGGTGGCTCGACAACCATGGGTTCAGCCACTACAGTATCACTGGCAGACACATTGGGCTCCTGTTGTTGATCTTGTCGCTTAAAGCTGCAATATGTAACTTTTTGGGTGACCTGACCAAATTCACAAAGAAATGTGGAGTTATAGACCTGACATTCTCATTGAAAGCAACTCGAAGAAGCGGTAGATCCATTCTATGTCCACTATTTCTATGATTCCCATTCTTAAGTTTCTTTTTTGCATCTTTCATGTTCAGTTTTGTACACCAGCTTCAAAACAGTGAAAATATAATGTTTGGTTTTGGAAAATATATTTCATAGAATATATATTAGATTGTACAATGATTCTGTACACTACTTGCGTGTTTTGTCACAAACTGAAATGAGGCGAACGGTTAACATTTTTGCAACCAAGCGGAGCGATTTCCTCATGGTACACCTTTAAAATAAAATGTGATCCTCTTCATCCTTCTCCTGACAGAAGTGAATGCAGATCCTCTCAAGGTAGCTAGCTATTCAAAGGCTTGCGTTTCCAGCCTACTGAGGTAGTTCCAGTCTCGGACTACATTATGCTACGATTGGCTCATTGAGCTGCGTGTTGCATTATGGTATTGGTAGTTCTTCGTGTGATTACCAACCATAAAATAGCAGAAACACTACAACCACGGCAGTATTGGTTCTGGGGGTACAAGTCCCCACTTGGATGCATCACTTTGACCGTTTAGCGCATATTTCTTTTTTTGTCACATATGCGAGTGAAATGGTCACACTGTAGAGCCCTGGAGGTGTGTGTTGCCGATGGTAGGTGTGTGTGTGTGTTACCTGTGCATGTGCTGCCTGTGAGTGGGAGTGAGAGGCCAGGATGGAGGACAGGGACATCAGTCCGGCGCTGGAGGTTGGGGGGAGGCTGGGAGCAGACAGACCCATGGGGAGAGGGGCCATCGTGGGGAGGCCCAAGCCCTGAAGCTGAGACAACTGGTGCACCTGAAGCTGCTGCTAAACGCACAGACAGATACACATGGTTATATACACACACATATTCATTCACAAGTCACATATGCACGGTTAACACACACACACACACACCAGCCTACCCGTATGATAGAGTTCATCTCAGGAGGAGTGACCTGCTTGGCTCTCTCTATGGCCCCTAGGACCTGCTGCTGATGCTGCAACACACACATCCAAACACATTTAGCTATTGTACAGAATTAAATAAATTGACATTGATATGGGATTATGTTATCCTAAGGAAAAGTATGTGTAGAGAGGAGAGTGTAATACCTCTTGAGATAGGTAGGGGAGAACCTGAGCACAGATCCCGTTTAGTCTCTTCACGATCTCAGCCTGGGGAGAAGAGACAGACCGACAGTCAGAATCATAGAGATAGAGGTTTCTAGTGCCCAAAGCCCGTTTTAGCATGGGCAGCGCCATTGAAGACACTCACCATTTTGAAGTAGTTAACTGAGTGGTACTTCCTATGGGTTAAGGAATGATTCCACATAATTCCATCCAGGTCATCAGGAGGGATCAGCCAATGAATGATACTCTTGAGCCAACATTCCATAACTGCAGGTGGAAGTAAATCGCCAACCTTGGCTTTATACCGTTTCAAACAACACAGTCTTGGTGGCCGTGTGCACCCTTTCAGTTTGTTTACCAACTCAGAAGTAGTAGAATAAGAAAATGTACTACTTCAAAATGGAGATGGCCTCAATGGTACCAATGCTCTCACAGACGCCATAATGGGAAAGACCTCTAAAGATCTCTATGGTCAGAATACAACACTGGCTTTACCATACAACACAGTACCAGAGAGAGAGAAGGGGGAAGAGAGAGGGGGGAGAGAGAGTGAGAGAGAAAATAAGTTACCTGTTTGTGCATTTCAATGTTCAGTCCATAAGACATCTCGTAGTACTGCAAAAAGAAGATTTGGGAGTTTGTGACTTAACACTAACATACTGCAGAATTCCAAATCAATCCCTAGCCCTCAATATACTTGTGTACAGTACCAATCAAAAGTTTGGACACACCTACTCATTCAATGGGTTCTTTATTTTTACGATTCTCTACACTGTAGAATAGTGAAGACATCAAAACTATGAAATAACCCACTGGGAATCATGTAGTAACCAAAAAACGGGTTAAACAAATCAAAATATATTCAAGATTCTTCAAAGTAGCCACCCTTTTCTCAACCAGCTTCATGAGGAATGCTTTTCCAATAGTTTCCACATATGCTGAACACCTGTTGGATGGTCCAACTCATCCCAAAACATCTCAATTGGGTTGAGGTCGGGTGATTGTGGAAGCCAGGTCATCTGATGCAGCTCTCCTTGTTCAAATAGCCCTTACACAGCCTGGAGGTGTGTTGGGTCATTATCCTGTTGAAAAACAAAATATAGTCCTACTAAGTTCAAACCAGATGGGATGGCGTATCGCTGCAGAATGCTGTGGTAGCCATGCTGGTTAAGTGTGCCTTAAATTCTAAATAAATCACAGAGATAGTCACCAGAGAAGCACCCCCACACCACCTCCTCCGTGCTTCATGCTGGGAACCACACATGTGGAGATCATCCGTTCACCTACTCTGCGTCTCACAAAGACACGGTGGTTGGAACCAAAAATCCCCAAATGGGACTAATCAGACCAAAGGACAGATTTCCACCGGTCTAATGTTCATTGCTTGTGTTTCTTGGCCCAAGCAAGTCTCTTCTTATTGGTGTCCTTTAGTAGTGGTTTCTTTGCAGCAATTCGACCATGAAGGGCTGATTCACAGTTTCCTCTGAACAGTTGATGTGGAGATGTGTCTGTACTTGAACTCTGTGAAGCGTTTATTTGGGGTGCAATTCCGAGGTGCAGTTAACTCGAATGAAGTTATCCTCCGCAGGCAGAGGTAACTATGGGTCTTCTTTTCCTGTGGCCAGTTTCATCACAGTGCTTGGTGGTTTTTGTGACTGCACCCGAATAAACTGTCAAAGTTCTTGAAATTTTCCAGATTGACTGACCTACATGTCTTAAAGTAATGATGGACTGTCGTTTCTCTTTTTTCTCTGATTGGCTCAAACGCATTAAGGAAAGAAATTCCATAAAAATTAACATTTAACAAGGCACACCTGTTAATTGAAATGCATTCCAGGTGACTACCAAGAGTGTGCAAAGCTGTCATCAAGGCAAAGGGTGGCTACTTTGAAGAATCTCAAATATATTTTGATTTGTTTAACCCGTTTATGGTTACTACATGATTCCATATGTGTTATTTCATAGTTTTGATGTCTTCACTATTATTATTCTACAATGTAGAAAATAGTAAAAATAAAATAACTCTGGAATGAGTAGGTGTCCAAACCTTTGACTGGTACTGTATATCTGAGAGAATTGTAGTAATGGCCAACGTGTATCCTAGGTTGGCTAAAAGTAAAAGAAGAGGTGATGATGTCACTCACCATGATGTAATGACGCTGCATCTCTGACTTCTCACTAGCTAGCTTGTCACACTCCATCTTCAAGCTGATTGGATATATGACAACATTTGGTAAGGAACATGTCTATATATATGAGTGAGTGCATGTTGGAATCTGAGTGCATGCAGTGTGTGTGACATGAGTGTTTGTGGGTGTGTGTAGGTGGGTATTTTCAGTTTGTGACTGAGCATGTGTGTGTTTCAGTGTTACCTATGGTATTGTGCTTGTAGGAACTGAAACTCGTCCTTGATGCGGTCGCAGGAGTCAGAGGTGGTGAACTTGAGAGGCTGGGAGGACTGGGAGGAAGCCTGGGGGACAACAATAACAAACATACAACAGTCAGAATCCCCAAGACAACAACAACAAACAGTTAGACAATCAACAAGATATCAACAATCAGTGAGAAGCTGCGTTTCCATCCCCTACCCCTCTCACTGACGTGTGCATTTCTTCACTCCCCCTGTATGTGGGACTGTATGTTTATCAGAAGGGGCGTACACCTGGGTGTGTGATAGAAAGGGAACAGGCACGGTTTGTCACTGTGTGTGAGACAGATGGGGGTGTTATTGTTTGTTTAGTAACAGAGGGATTGACCTCTGAGATTAACCTTACAGCAGGGTTTTTTTCTAGGCTTTTACCGGGGGCTGGGGTGGGGTGGGGTAATATTAGCGCAGGCTGAGAGGATGTGTGAGTCTGTGAGTATGGTCAGTGTTAGATGAGTTTCCAGAGGTGGCCAACTAACAAGAATGACCCCAGGCTGAGTCAGAGCCATAATCCAGTGTTAAGCTTCTCATCAAGGCCTTACTACTTCAGACTGGTGGAAGGAGGCCACCACCCAAATTACACCAGGGCTCTACAACTACCATCCTGGAGACTTACTGGCTGTGAATGCTTCTGCTCCAGCCCCTACACAAACACACTTGGTTTGGCTAAGCAAGGTCCTGATGAGGTGATTGGTAGGGCTGGAGCAAAAGCCTGCGCACCCAGTAGAACACACACACTCTCCAGGAGGGGCTGGTCACTACTAGAATTGAGAGAGGACAGGTTTATGCAGGGACAAACCCTGATAGTGTGAACTACAATCCCGGCCTAAGGGGTAGTAGGACACTAAAGAGAAAGAAGAAGCACAGAAATAGGCTCAACCATAAACTGTGTACATTCTTATTTCCCACCCACTATCATCATTAGCACACCAGTATTAATTTGAAAACCTTTAGGCCTAAATTATATAGCCACAACATCCCGTATATTTCAGTTGGTAGAGCATGGCACTTGCATCGCCAGGGTTGTGGGCTCGATTCCCTGGGCCACACATACATAAAATGTGGGCACGACTAAGTCGCTTTGAATAAAATAGTCTGCTAAATGGCATATTTTATTGTATATTACATCCACTTCTGTAGTGATCCCAAATGGCATAGTGGCTGGAAGTCCTTGAGACTAAAATGTAATCAAGGATCCAAATTAAAGACAGCCATTGAATCCTCAATCAAGGGTACCTTTTAATTATTATTGTATGAATTAACTGACTTAATTCCACATGCCCTTAAGGTGTTAGGTTTGACAAAGACTGACAATAAAAAAAGTTATCTAGCTAGCAACGTTGGCTAGGCTACGTTTTATTAGCACATGTCACTTTACCTAGCTAGCTGAGATATCCCTGTTCAAATGTCACATTACTAATGAGTGGAAAACGTTTAGTATAGTAATATAGACTGGCTAAAATGTAAAAATCCATTCACAAAGTTTAATGAAAACCGCTGTAGTTAGTAATATTGGTTAGCTAACGTTAGCTAGCATAGTGGGAGCTAGCCTGGAATGTAAACAAATGCCGGGGGCGCGTGACAGACAAGCGATTGAATCCATCATCAACAACACAAATGAAAACATACCACGGCCATCGTATATATCCCCCTTTATTCTTACATGGATAAAGCTTAATTGCTTATGTGGCTAGCTAGAATAGCTCGAATTTAGCTATCATCTAGCTAGTTATGCTAACGTTAGCTACTTACCGAGTGTCTTGATTGTGGAAACATCATGTCAATGGATTTATCGGTGTTCCTCAGCAACCAGGATAAAAATATCTAGACCCCGTTTTTGGACAACTATAACGTCTTCCCTTTCTTGTTTTTTAGACAGCTACGTTAATGTTAGCTGGCTATGTATTTATCTTAACGTTATCTAGGACACCAGTTACCCGGTCTCGCGCCGTGATTGTTTTTTATCCAACGCTGTTGGCTAGCTAGCGTTGGTTTTGATTTGGTTCCTGGCTAAAAATTAACAAATTGCACCAACAAAGGCTGAACATCAAGACGTGAAAAATTAGATATGGCACCGATTACGAAGAATCTTAAAATAAATCTGGGCTAGGTAGATGTTGACAAAGTCGCAGCAATATCCTTTCTTGTTAGCTAACTAACTAGCTAGCAAATCTGAGCAGAGACATGCGAGCCAACGTAAATTTAGGTAGCAGATTTGTATATTGTCCAATTCCTCGTAGATATTCTAGCTACTGTCAAGTGGGGCAATCGTGTCGAAAATCTGTTCTTGAAAAGCGTCTTCAATTCCACAATATGTTAGCTAGCTACCGATAGCTGGCTAGCTAGCTAATGTCCACACACAAGCCTTCACTACTAGCTGAAACCACCCCTTGCGCTACAAAATGTACGAGTCATCGATGAGCGGGCGTTGCATGTGATGAGAGAATGAGGTGGCGCTCCGAAGGCCCATTTTAGATGTCAAATGTATAAAATTACAGTTTGCGGAAGTATTGCTGCTGCCGTGTGCCCCCGGTGGAAGGTGTGTAGAACTGTCCTCCGATGATGCACGCAAGTGTGATGTGGTGGTTCCCTAACACTCACAACAATAGCCTGCTCATTTAATGTATAATAACCCCATTCCCATAACTTCGGTATCATGATCCTCATAATGTAGATGAAATATGTCCATCACTGATTATTTATATTCTGTGACACTCCATCTATTTCACTATCAGAAGTCACAGAATGACAACTGACAATTCTGAGAGATGACAGCATTTCAAAAACACCAAGAGAGGACGGAAAACCTCTGTATAGACCCAAGAGCCATATTGTATAGACACTCTTTGATGGAACATCAAACAGGTCCAGAAACAACCCCTATTGTTCAGAACCATAGGCACTTGAAGGCCTACTTATCAAATCCTCTGAGAACTACAGAAGTGCATAGTGGCTAGAGGAGAAGTGCTTGGGTTGTTTCTAGACATGGAATATGCCAGACTAGTCATGAACCACACACACACACACCATCAGCAAGTATACGAACAAATTTATTTAAATTTAAAACAGATACCTTGTCATTATGTTCTCTCTTAGAAGGCGGCGATGATCGTAATAAATCATGTTCATGTTTGAATGAGGATCAGGCAACAGTGGTTGAAACAAATGCATGAAAACACACAACAAAAAAAGAAATATGGCGAGAGTATTGCAAATCAATAATACATAACCAACCGATCAATCAATAACCGATTTCACCCTTTCATCAAGATCTCTGCATCAGCCAATACATTTTTCCGAGGCCTCACCTCCTCCCAACACTAAACAATACATGCAATTATATAATTACACAAAACATGTGTACTTATAATTTTTGTTAGGGGTGGCGTAGTCGCCACGTGTTTAGGTCTCTGGTGTTCTTAAAAATGGGACCATCCAAGATGGCTGTTCCCTGATGATGATGTCAGCATTGGCACTTAAGAGAGAGAGAGAGAGCCTGGCTCTAGAGAGAGTTGGGTTGGCACACAATATAATACATAATTTACATTTGGGTTACATACAAAATAAAGAAACAAAAACAGCATTGTATATTTTATACACCAACTAAAACATTTAACCCTCAGGTTTCCTTAGATTAAAAAATAAATCAAGTGGTCCTAAATACAATAGTGTTCCGGTAATGTTTTTTTAATCTTACAAAAAAGATTGAAAGGAAAGAAGTCAAGCTAAGTTCTCAATATGCACCATGTCCATGTTAATCTGACCAGGTAAAACTCTGGGTCCTAGTTAAAGCCTAGGAAAAACTCTGGGCCCTAATGTGCAGACACTTCAGGAGTGCCAACCAATTAACCCACAGAAAGTGGTAAACAAGAGATTAGTAGTGTTTCCTATAAATATAACTGATTAATCACCAAGTTAGATGATTGTAGTTAGGGCTGTTTTCACCCTTCATTGTGGAGGCAGTACAGGAGCCCAAGTGCTTGTCTGTTTGCTATGCGAGTTGTATTCAACAGATTGTTTGTGGGCAGGTCAACACTGAATTAAATACTGCATGTCATACTTGGATAACATCCTCTAATACTGGCTGCAGTGTGCAGGCTTTAGTTCCAGTACAACACTAACACACTTGGTTCAACTAGTTGCGGTCTAAATCCAAAACCATGATTAGTTCTCAATCAGTTGACTGGGGTGTTAGTGCTGGTATGGAACAAAATCCTGCACAGGTGTGCTAGAGCTGTGTGTTGTGCAGCTATGCTTTAACTTGGAATAGCATTTTAACACCTGGTTTACCACCCTGCCTCTACTGTAGGAGTGTCTATTGACAATGTGTAAAATCTCTTCAACAAGCACAAAGCACACCCCCAGATGGTAAAACTAACAGTAGGACATTAGAAGGAAAGTTCCCCTTAACACTGATCTAAGGTCACTTTTGCATCCCCCCTAATGGATAAAGGCCCAATGCAGACATTTATTTGTATTATTTTTTTTTACCTCAAAATCAAGTAATTTCTGGGTAACAATTAAGTACCTTACTTTGATTATTTTTGAAGCATTTTGAGTGAAAACGAACAAAAATAGCTTTTTAGCAAGAGTAATTTATCAAGCATGAATTTAGCTAGGACTGTCGAAGTGGTGTGAGTGGCATGGGGAAAACTGAAAAACTAGCTGTTATTGGCAGAGAGGTTTGAAACTTTATTGGTTTATTAACTAATTTACCGCATGGTGATATCGAACAGACAAATCAAAACCCCATCCCACCAAAACAGGCAGAAATTTCAGGCGGTCTTTTCAAACAGCTCTTACACTAAAATAGCATTATCACCATTTTCACAATTTCACAAGATTATTCCAACCTCAGTGTGGAAATCTATACAAAACACAGGAAAATCACAATTGACTGCACTGGGTCTTTAAGGTTAGCATTGAGGGAGGGTAAGCTGATCCAGGATCACACCCCTGATGATAACACATCAAACAGTGAAATAGGGAGCTTGGGGCTTGAGAGATTCCCTCATTCGGAGCTGGAAGCTTGTCTGATCCACTGTTGATCCAGAGAAATAAAAAGTAAAAAAATTAACCTTCTAATGATAGTGTTGGTCATGTATCCTACCACAGCTGTATTCACACACAGTCCTTGTTGAAACAAAATGATCCCCACAAACACTCATGAGTGAATGGCTTAGTTGACTGTGAACCTAAAACCAGGGCTGCACAACCCAGTGCTTCGAAGTCCACATTCCTGCTGGTTTTCATTTCTCCCCGGCATTTACTTGATCAATGAATGTTACCAATCGGCTAGCGATTGCAAACACCTGATTTCACAGGTAGAAATCAATTTTTGGTTAGAAGGCAACAGAAAAAAACCACAGCAAAACTGCAGCCCTTGAGGACAGAATGCAACAGTGTACCCTTGTCCTCTACTGCCCATTGCTTTCTAGGATTTGCGAATTCACTCATCGAATTTCCACTCACTTCATGAATTGAAAACCGAATTGAGCCCCGTCTCCCCCATCTGCCTGCCTGTCTGATGCATGGCGATAGCCCTTAATGAGAATAATGAAGAAAAGTTGCCTGTAGAAAGAGGTTAAAAAGTAGATCTGCAACGTCACTGGTTCTATCAAAGCAAGCCTCGGAACTTGAACTAAAACAACTCAAACCAACGACAACGCAAACTGTGTTTAAATTACAACGACAGAGCAAGCATAGACCGTACTGGTCTCCAATCACTGGTTATAAAAATTCACCTACGTTCATATGGTACATTTCCTATGTATGCAGTTACAGAGCTGTGCCTATTAGAAACCCAGGAGGAGAAATACAAGTTTTCATCAATGAAACGAAACAAAGTGACTTAATGTGAGAAGAAAACCATAGAATTTAACATGGATATAGATAGAATGGCAAAGTACATCTGGAATTGTCTTAAGATAAAACAAGAAAGCAGAGATTTAGTACATACTATAGTAGACGTTTGTTTTGTTACAGCAGTTTAGACTCAAGTCTAGCCCCGACCGCATTTCAACATGATAGAAACAAAAGCAGTCAAATTATCAACACCTTCAAACCTGGTTCCATAAATTATTAAATTAAAAAAAAAAAAAAAAAAAATATTTATTTAGTTACTCTTTTAATATCATGTCTTTAGTCAACATATTGTGAATAACTAATCTGCTCTAGTGTTAGTAGGGAGAAGCTGCAGAGGAGAGCCGAGGATCTAGAATGTTCTAAAGGTTCTAGACTAGAAGGCTCCTGATGGTTTAGAACCTCTGTTCTGAGACTGTTCCTTTCCTCTCACTGCAGCCCTCTGTGTGTGTAGTCCTCTTATAATAAACTGATTATCAATCATCAAAGAAATCCAGAATCACAGTATAAATACTAGCAAATTCATAGGAAAACAAAAACAGTACACTATCGAAAAAAAGTGGATTTTCTTTTTTTTGTGTTTTTTTTGCCAAAGATTTTTTGTACCACAGAGTGTTTTTGTACAGGAGCATTTCTGTGTACATGTATTTACAAACAGAAATATACACAAACAATAACTTTTTGTAGACTTCAGAGTGCGCTGTCCATTTGGGAGGCAGGATCATACGTCCCCCGCTCCCACCAATCAACAACCACCTCTCATCAACAAACAAAAGTGTCTATACAGTAAAAAAAAGTAAACAACGTAAAGCTTCCTGTGTGTCTGGGATAATGGATGCCACCGTGTCATTTGTGGGGATGGATTGCCCAGAATCTCCAGAGCACATCTATTTGGGTCGCTGGGCAACTTAACACGTGATGTCATTCTTTCAGACTGATGTACCGTATGCTGATGACATCATCCATTCATGACTCCCTCCCCCTCAGCGACTGTCCAATCAGAACATAGTAGCGAGTTTTGGATGTTCGGTAATCTTAATGTAGCGTGTATCAAACAGAACATGGTACTGCGGATGTCAAACGGAAGGTTCCGGTGTATCAGTCAGTATACCAGTGAAGGAGGGAAGCGATGTGATCAAACCTAAACATGAACAACCACAGTCGTCTGTAAAGGATAAAATTAGAGTCAGTTTCTGGTTACCATCTTGTTTTTGTGATATTTTGGCAATTTTGCAAATTTTTTAAATACGAGATTTTGTTTTGTTAACCGCTTCTAAAACTTTTCAAACCACTTCTTAGTCGTCAGATAGAAGTTGACGTAGCAACAAGTTACTATTATTAAAAACTATTTGTAAAAAAGCTCAGCGATACACATATTTAATCAATTAGCTTTTTCCACTCCTTCTGGTGCTTTCAGTCTTAGTGTATTTTGTCTACATATGTAATTACTTTATAACATATTTAATTATATTTTTTTGCGTTTGCAACGATCACTCGGAGTATACATTCATCGATGCGAGGTGCAAACAGAATCCTTGGTCTGACTCCTAATTTGTGTGTGACATCACTTCCTGCTCGGGTCCTAGTGGCTTCCTTTGTTACCTCATCTTCTCCACCCCACTCCCAGTCTTTATCCCCTCCCTTATAGAGTGTAAAACATCACCCTCTCAGGTGTTTTTTGCCTTGCGTTTGGGTCACTCCTTCCACCAAATCAGAGGATGTGATCTCAGGCCAGTTGACTGATGGTTCAAGGGATAAAGACCCACAGTTCACTGACCACACTGGTCCTCTTCCTCACCTTCTCACCTTCTCACACACAAACACGCAGACAAACACACACACCCATTGTCCCCTCCCGTAGTCACTGTATACTGCATGGCGTGTGTGTATGTGTGGTGTGGAGAAGAGGAGACTGACAAGCTGCTGAGAACGAGGGAGAGGACAGGCTTATGGCAAAAGGGTAGAAAGAGGGAAGGAATGAGAAAGCGAATGGGAGGAGAGATATTGGAAGAGAGGGGTCTTAAAATCGCTGGAGTGAAAAGCAGGAGGGGAAAGATCAACTAGACATGTAGGTGTGTGTAAGCTTCATAGGTGTCCGTGTGTGTGTGTGTGTGTGTGTAGGCTAAGCTGTGCAACTGGGAAGAGTGTGTGCGTGTGTGTGCAAGAGTCTCTCAGACCAGGTTGTATTCTTTGAGGTTGAGCTGCAGGATGGTGTCTTTGACGGCAGCGAAGACGAAGCGGATGTTCTCGGTGTCCGTGGCGCAGGTGAAGTGTGAGTAGATGATCTTGTCGCTATCCGGGTTCAGGTCCACAAACATCTTCAGGATAAACTCCCGGCCTGCCTGGGCATCTCGCTGGGGACCTGGGGCGGCACAGACACGAGCACACACACACACAGTCAATCCCGCATCACGGTAGTCAGAAACCATCAGACACACGGTATATCACGAAGGTAACTGTAGACAGACACACACACACCATCAAACTCAGGGAAGTAATCGACCAGGTGGGAGTATGAGATCTTCTCCTCCAGCAGATCCTTCTTGTTGAGGAACAGGATGACTGAGGAGTTCTGGAACCAGGGGTAGGTGATGATGGTCCTAAACAACGCCTTACTCTCCTCCATACGGTTCTGACAGAGGGACAGAGGACAGTTAGTAAGGGTGTTTGATGTGTGTGTGCCGTGATGTGTGTGGCGAGTGTGTGGTATCTTTGACATGATAACCACAGATCTAGGATCAGATTACCTAACCCCAACTCCAAAAATGAACCATTAAGGCATATCAGATCCTGGATCACTGGATAGAGTCAAATTCTACCTAGTCCACCAATGTTTCACTATTGGAAACCGGGAGGGCAAAAAAGGCGAGCCATCTCTCCCACCTTTCCCTAGTGTGTGTGTGTGTGTACACACCTCGTTGTCAGACTCCACCAGGACTTGGTCGTACTCGCTGAGGGCCACCAGGAACATGATGGAAGTGACATTCTCAAAACAGTGGATCCACTTCCTCCTCTCTGACCTTTGACCCCCTACATCCACCATCCTGGAGCATGGACGGAGCGAGGAGAGGTGCCAGGACACAGAGGACGAGAGAGAAGAGACGTTAAACAGTGTTGTTGTGTTTGTGGAACAACTAAAAGAACAACTAATAAGAAAAACTCTAAAATGGCTTTCTGAATCCATCCATGCAAAAGGGTTGGTCCTCATTGATTTTCTATGTCTGTGATTTAACTCTACATACAGTAGTGTATGGATGGATTCAACAGCTACATGAAGACTGAGCCCAAAACCACACACATATACAGAAGGGTGGTGGCAAACTTGAGATGTAGAATCCTAATGGCCGCCATTTTGGCACCTAACGTTCCAAGACAATCCCATTCCACTGAGAATCTAAACGAGAACGTTTGGTGGCAACATGGAGGATAGTTTGTTCGCTGAATTCTGTCTCATCTACAGCCCTGAGAGGTCACAGTTAGAAGGAGAGCCTACGGTGGAAAACACACACAGATCATAAACTGAAATACAGTACCAGTCAAGTTTGAACACACCTACTCATTCCAGGGTTTTTATTTATTTTACTATTTTCTACATTGTGGAATAATAGAAGACATCAAAACTATGAAATAATACATATGGAATCATGTAGTAACCCAAAAAAAGTGTTAAACAAATTAAAATATATTTTCTATTGGAGATTCTTCAAAGTAGCCACCCTTTGCCTTGATGACAGCTTTGCACACTCTTTGGTTGTTCTCTCAACCAGCTTCATAAGGTAGTCACCTGGAATGCATTTCCAAGGCATTGCCTTGTTTAAAGTTAACGTGTGGAATTTCTTTCCTTCTTAATGCGTTTGAGACAATCAGTTGTGTTGTGACAAGGTAGGGGTGGTATATAGAAGATAGCCCTATTTGGTAAAAGACCAAGTCCACATTATGACAAGAACGACTCCAATAAGCAAAGAGAAACGACAGTCCATAATTACTTTAAGACATGAAGGTCAGTCAATGCAGAAGATTAAGAACTTTGAAAGTTTCTTTAAGTGCAGTCGCAAAAACCATCAAGCGCTATGATGAAACTGGCTCTCATGAGGACCGCCACAGGAAAGCAAGATGGTGTGGGGTTGCTTTGCTGGTGATTTATTTAAAATTCAAGGCACATTTAACCAGCATGGCTACCAAACCATTCTGCAGCGATACACCATCCCATCTGTTTGTGCTTAGTGGGCCTATCATTTGTTTTTCAACAGGAGATTACCCAACACACACCTCCAGGCTGTCTAATGGCTATTTGACCAAGGATAGTGATGGAGTGCTGCATCAGATGACCTGGCCTCCACAATCACTCGAGGGATGAGTTGGACCGCAGAGTGAAGGAAAATCAGCCAACAAGTGCTCAGCATATGTGGGAACTCCAAGAGGTCTGGAAAAGCATTCCTCATGAAGCTGGTTGAGAGAATGCCAAGAGTTTGCAAAGCTGTCATCAAGGCAAAGTGTGGCTACTTTGAAGAATCTCAAATATATGTTTAACACTTTGTTGGTTACTACATGATTGTGTCCAAACTTTTGACTGGTACTGTATGTAACACAGTGTGGAAACAAATGTAGGTAACACTTTACTTCTTGAAGATCTGACTTTAAACTGCTTATTATCATTACATAATTTAGTTTATGTAGGCCTATGTTATAGGCAGTTTATAACCTTATCTATGCATAAAGTGTTACCCAGTGAATGGATCATCAGTAAAGAGTGAGCGGTGCCCATCACCATTCTCAAGTTGCCCCTAACCTCTGATCTAGGATCAGATAACCTTACCCCAATTCAAAACATTAACCATAAGGGGGATGAAGGTATATCAGATCCTGGATCTGTGGATGGAGGAGAATTCTACCTAGTCCACCCAGTGGCAAGATGGGAAGGCAAAAAAAAGCAAACCAGCTCTCCCACCGTTCCCTAGTGTGTGTGTGTGGGTGTGTGTGTGTCCGTGTCCCTGAAGCATGAGCCAAGCGCAATTGTGCAACCCTGGTGGAGGTGAGACAAAATGAGGAGAACGGGAGAGGAGGTAGAGAGAGGACTAGGAACAGAGAAAGAGGAGAATGGGAGAGGAGGTAGAGAGAGGACTAGGAACAGAGAAAGAGGAGAATGGGAGAGGAGGTAGAGAGAGGACTAGGAACAGAGAAAGAGGAGCAGATGAAGACTGAGGAAGGGATGAGAATAAAAAAGGGAAGAAGATGGAGGGATACAGAAGGCACCTCTGATGGCGGGATTCCTTTGCTGGGTGAACGACAGGAGTGTCCTCCGAGTAGTTCTGACTGGAGTGTGTGTGTGAGAGTGTGTGCATGTCAACGTTTCTTCCTTCCGTTTCTCTTTGCCACTGTCCTCCTAGGTTGTCTTTTAGGTTTTGTTAAGTGTTCTTCTGTGTTAAACGATTCAAGTAGAAGCAAAGGTAAGTCATGTAAAATGTTAGTCTGTCTGATCAAGTTACATTATGTACCAGGAACTGATTCAGACCAGGTGAGACTTGTTCTAAGTCAGCGATATTAATCAATGATTTAACATCCAGGGAAAAGGCAACCAGCAGTACTGTGGTCTTCGAGGCCTAGATTTGCATAGTCCTGTCTTTGAATTAAACAGATAGTGAATGTATGCGATTTCATTTGTGATGAAACGCCCTCCTGTTGTAGCATGGGATACTGCAGTCCACAGAGACCAAGAGCCAATCAGAGCCCTGCAGGACCTCAGGCCCGAAATAACATCCTTCACTGGGAGAGAGAGAGAGGACGACCTCTTTTCCTCTGCCAGGATGAACAGAGGGGAGGAGAGGAGAAAGAGGGTGACCCATTTTAAAAAGACGGGCGCCAGAATGTAGGACTTTGGACTCACGAGGATGTGTCTGAGTGGAGGAGGTTGGGTGGGTGTGTGTGTGAGAGAGAGAGAGAGAGAGAGAGAGATCGGGCCATAATGGTGGAGATCAAGCCTACAATAAAACACAGCTCCGTCCACTGCTGATCGAAGAGTTCAATGATAGTTATGGAACAACCAGAACGTATGACATGCGAGATGAACGCACACATCGGTATGCCCTGTCCAAATACTGATAAATAAATGCATTCTTCCTTAATGTAAAGTAACCACTAATTCATGACATGACTGGATTGGTGAAAGCTTAAAGTGGGACCCTAACTTTCACCGATGCTCTCATGCCAAAGCAGTGATTACTTTGAGAAAAGGAGGATGCATTTTAAGAAGAAACGGGATGATGGGATGATTCACTGGTTAACATGACTGCACAAGGGCACTGATGCTAGCATCCCCTTCCTGAATGATGCATTTGCTAGGCCAATGTTAGCACCTTAGCCTCTTCTACTTGAATAGGATGCTTTTTGAAAGCGGATGTTAATTGCGCCACCTGACTGATGCTTTTGCTGGGCTCATGTTAGCACGTTAGCATTGTCTACCTGACTGTGATGCATTTGCTAGGCTAATGTTAGCAACTCCACCTGACTGTGATGCATTTGCTAGGCTAAAGTTAGCACACTAGCATTGTCTACCTGAAAATGATGCTTGACAAGTCGAAGGGGTACTCTATGATGCCGGTGGTGGGGATTCGCACCCTCAGAACATCTTGCTGTGTGGGCAGATAGTTGTTGTCTGAGATACGGTCCAGATCAGTTAGATAGCTACAAACCGAGGGAGAAAGAGAGAGAGACAGAAAGAGACAGACCACAGTCATATAAAGCATGGTAGACAGTTAGCATTACCGCCACACACCCCTACCAATCCAGAGAAGGTGGATCAGTCCAGTGTGGAAGGCTTGGGCGACCGTACCAAGTCTAGAAGAACAGTGGTGTTGGTCCGTATTAGGCTTCCAACACCACCCGAGCCCCATACACAGACCCACTCACCCCCCAAAGCAACTCTGAGAACGTCCGTTTCAGGTCTTTACCTTCACAATAAAACACCCTGAGGCCTTAGTTTAGTTGTAGCAATTTTTGCATCAAGCTAACAAGCCATTTTGATGCCATTTCACATCCGTTCTAGTTTGGGGTTCTGCAACGATTGCATAACAGTTGGGTTGTCCTGAGTGGGCCCAGTCTCAGAGAGTTGCTATGTGGGGACCTGGGTGTGTGTGTGTCAGTGTGTTGCAGGACAGTGACATAGTGAGGACGTCGGTGGCAGCAGCAGAGGCAGAGAAGGAGCAGTCCCTCGCTGCAGTACCGTGACGGTACCTGAAGATGCAGTTCTCCAGGTCAAACGGGTACTCTATGATTCCCGTGGTGGGGACCCGGACACGAAGCACATCCTGCTGAGTAGGAACATATCCCTCCGCGGTGACGCGGTCTATATCACTAAGGTAACTGCAGACACACACAGACACACAGTCTATCACTAAATAAACTGGATGGCTGCACATACGCACTAACATGCTGACCAGACTGCTTGTTTGTGCGCCATTGCACGCATGTTGATTTTGTCCAACCACACCAGACGCGATCAAGACACACAGGTTGAAATATCAAAACGAACTCTGAACCAACTACATTAATTTGGGGGACAGGTCGAAAAGCATTATATAAACATTGGGTTGTTATTTGACCTGAAATGCACAAGGTCCTCTACGCCGACAATGAATCCACAGATAAAAGGGTAAACAGTTTGTTTCTAGTAATCTCTCCTCCTTCGGGCTTCTTCTCCTTTGACTTTATATGGCGGTGTGCAACCAACTTTAAGGTGCATTACCACCACCAACTGGACTGTGGACCTCAGTTCATCCTTCAATCACTCTGTGGGTATATAATCCGAAAAACCAATGAGGAGCTGGGAGAGGCGGGACTTGCAGCTTGTCAAGCGTCACAAATAGAACCAAGTTCTATATATTAGAGCCTGGCTATGGAGACGCTCGTTGAGGTGCGCAAGCAGTGTGGGTGCAATGATAACGTCTGTGTACATTTATTTTGCCATGCTTACGACGTGAGCACTGTGGTCAGCATGTAATTCTCACACACACACACACACACACACACACACACGGGCAGAAGAGACTGATTAGCTGTAATACAACAGGGTTTTTGACAGGGGGCAGCGTTGGTAGCGATTCTTCAACCCTGGTCCTGGAGATGCCTTGGGTGTGCAGGAGTTCGTTCCAGCCCAGTCCAACTCAAACACACCCAATTCAGCTTATCAAGGTCCTGATGTCCAATTAGCCGGGTGTCAGCAGAGATGGTGTCCTCTCATAACGTTAACAGGCAACCAACCAGGAATCAAAGATCAACATTACGCTCACACACACACGATTCAATTTATTCTAAGGTTTGACTTGACTTAAATGTAAGCAATAGATTGTGTAAATGGTAAATGCGTGTGTAGTAGTGTATTATTGTTGAATAAGTACTGGAGATTTATTCCCAGCACCTCTTAGAAGGTAAAGCAATGGTGTATGTTCAACATAAGCTTTCATTTAGCTGAGTGTGAGGGGTGGAGAGAGAAGTGCATGAACTATAGTGTGTGTGTGTGTGTGTGTACAGTGCATTCAGAAAGTATTCAGACCCCTTTGATTTTTTCCCACATTTTTGTTACGTTACAGCCTTATTCTAAAATGGGTTACAAAAAAAAAATCCTCAATCAATCTACACACAACACCCCATTTGACAAAGCAAAAACAGGCTTGTCAAAAACAGAAATAACTTATTTACATAAGTATACAGACCCTTTGGCCCTGTCCGGGGGTATCATCGGATGGGGCCACAGTGTCTCCTGACCCCTCCTGTCTCAGCCTCCAGTATTTATGCTGCAGTAGTTTATGTGTCGGGGAGCTAGGGTCAGTCTGTTATATCTGGAGTATTTCTCCTGTCTTATCCGGTGTCCTGTGTGAATTTAAGTATGCCCTCTCTAATTCTCTCTTTCTCTTTCTCGGAGGACCTGAGCCCGAGGACCATGCCTCAGGACTACCTGGCACGATGACCCCTTGCTGTCTCCAGTCCACCTGGCCATGCTGCTGCTCCAGTTTCAACTGTTCTGCCTGCGGCTATGGAACCCTGACCTGTTCATGTGCTACCTGTCCCAGACCTGCTGTTTTCAACTATCTAGAGACAGCAGGAGGGGTAGAGATACTCTGAATGATCGGCTATGAAAAGCCAACTGACATTTTCTCCTGAGGTGCTTACCTGTTGCACCCTCGACAACTACTGTGATTATTATTATTATTATTACTATGAACATTTGAACATCTTGGCCATGTTCTGTTATAATCTCCACCCAGCACAGCCAGAAGAGGACTGGCCACCCCTCATAGCCTGGTTCCTCTCTAGGTTTCTTCCTAGGTTTTGGCACCTGCATTGCTTGCTGTTTGGGGTTTTTAGGCTGGGTTTCTGTACAGCACTTTGATATATCAGGCTGATGTAAGAAGGGCTATATAAATACATTTGATTTGATTTGACTTTGCTATGAGACTCAAAATTGAGCTCAGGAATGTGTCGAGGCACAGATTTGGGGAAGGGTACCAAAAAATGTCTGCAGCTTTGGTCTTCACTATTCTTAAATGCTGACTGTCCGGCCAAACTGAGCAATCGGGGGAGAAGGGCCTTGGTCAGGGAGATGACCAAGAACCCGATGGTCACTCTAACAGCGCTCCAGAGTTCCTCTGTAGAGATGGGAGAACCTTCCAGAAGGACAACCATCTCTGCAGCACTCCACCAACCAGGCCTTTATGGTAAAGTGGCCAAACGGAAGCCACGCCTAAGTAAAAAGGCACATGACAGCCCACTTGGAGTTTGCCAAAAGGCACCTAAAGGACTTTGACCATGAGAAACAAGATTCTCTGGACTAATGAAACCAAGATTGAACTCTTTGGCCTGACTGCCAAGTGTCACGTCTAGAGGAAACCAGACACTGCTCATCACCTGGCCAATACCATATCTAGGGTGAAGCATGGTGGTGGCAGCATCATGCTGTGGGGATGTTTTTATGCGGCAGGGACAAGGGGACTAGTAAGGATCAAGGGAAAGATGAACGGAGCAAAGTACAGAGATCCTTGAAGAAAACCTGCTCCAGAGAGCTCAGGACCTAAGACTGGGGCGAAGGTTCACCTTCCAACAGGACAACAACCTTAAGCACACAGCCAAGAGTGTCCCGAAGCCACTGCTGCGTGGCTTCGGGACAAATCTCAATGTCCTTGAGTTGCCCAGCCAGAGCCCGGACTTGAACCCGGTCGAACATCCCTGGACAGACCTGAAAATAGCTGTGCATCAACACTCCCCATCCAACCTGACAGTGTGTGAGAGGATCTGCAGAAAGAAAATGGGAGAAACTCCCCAAATACAGCTATAAATTAGCATTTTAAAATAAGGCTGTAAAGTAACTAAACATGGAAAAAGTGAAGGGGTCTGAATACTTTCCAAATGCACTGTGTGTGTGACAGTCAGTATCTCACTTTATTTCTAGCCATCAGCTCTCTGGAGTTATGGCAACCGGTCGAGAGGCACCAGAGTGAACCACACACACACACACACACACACACACGCGCGCGCGCGCAAATGCCTTAACCCCAACACACCCACATGCGCTCACATCCACCCCTCCCCCACATGAACAACCTCTTACACACAGAGACATACTATTTAGTGGAGTCTGATAGCTGGTATTCCCTGCGTCTGTCGTAGGCCTCCTGTATCCCAGGGTCGGCCCACAGGGTCTTGATGGCGCTGATGTAGGGCTGGTCGAAACCACAGATCTTCTCTATGTCCACCTCCTTCACTAACATGGCATTAGACTGGGGAGGGAGGGGAGAGAGACAGAGAGAGGAGGGAAGAGTGAGCGCATTGGAACTAGATAGTGCTTGTGTGAGTGAGAGTGACTGTAGATGCGTTCTGACCAAGCCTATTCTGGTTGTGTGTGTGGAAGGCAGTGTTTTTTTTAATGGTTGCGTTAGTACTTCCTACCCGGTTCTGTTCGTATTTGAAGGGGATCTTGAGGTTCTCTGTGGCTTTGATCATAGACTGCATGGAGGTGAAGATGTTCTGGTACACCAGCCTGATGAAACCCCTCTTGTCCTCCTCTGTGTAGCCCGCCCCGTGGATGATCCTCATCTGCTTGATGAATGTACTCTTCCCACTCTCTCCTGTACCTGGTCACACACATAGAACAACCACTGTTAGCCCCACTCTCTCCTGTACCAGACACTCATATAGAACAACCACTGTTAGCACCACTCTCTCCTGTACCAGACACTCATATAGAACAACCACTGTTAGCACCACTCTCTCCTATACCTGGACACACACACACCTACAGTGAGCTCCAGAAGTATTCGTTTTGACTCTGCACTCCAGCACATTGGATTTGAAAAGTGCAGACTGAACTTTATTGAGGGTATTTTCATCTATATTGTGTGAACGGTTTAGAAACTACAACTATTTTTGTACATAAATGGCGAGGGGGGTTAAGGGGACCAAAAGTATTGGGACAAAATCATTTGTGTATTAAAGTAGTCAACATTTTTGCATTTGGTCCCATATCCTTCACACGCATTGATTACATGAAGCTTGTGACTACAAATGTGTTTCATGCATTTGCTGTTTGTTTTGGTTGTGTTTCAGATTATTTACCATGACATTTTATTGGGCACAATAAAAATGAATTTCTTACACTTCTACATTAAATGTGGATGCTTGTAATGGTGAGAGGTTAGCATGTCTTCAGGGTATGATATTTGTGCATCTAACCTTCACTCATCGTTATTCACGATTCATCCAGGACTATCCGTAACCATGGTAGCATCCACTTTAAAATGTTTAGAAACATTCTATTCTTATTTACAATAAAAGTGACTCCAAAATGGCTACACATGACTTACCATTCATTCCTATTGGGCACAAAATAATATGAAACACAACCAAAACAAACAGCAAATGCATCCGAATTTAGCGGGATAGGTGTGTAAACGCTATTCATAAAATTACATTGAAAAAAAGTGTGTAAATTGCGTTAAACCTTCAATACATCACTGGAGAGCATAGTATACAGAGCCAGCGCGAGCGAGACGGAGAGCGCAAACGAGATGGAGAGCGGGAGCGAGACGGAGAGCGGGGGAGAGCGAGAAAGCGAGGGAGGGTGTTGTGTTGTGAGTGCCAGGGTGAAGGGGAATCCAGTGAGATCCGTTTCAACAGTGTCATTCTTTAACACAAACAGCTACTACAGCAGCAGACAGCTTCTAACAGAAGGAACCAGATGTTTGTCAGATCTCCACAGTCATATCCTCCTCCTCAGACCGACACCCCCACCAGCACCACCCAGAGCTCCATTCAACCCAGCCTGCACTGCAGTATCCAGTCGCACACTGGCTCTTTTCACCCCCATGGTCAACTACAAACCATAGGACGGTTTGGGGTTACTATGAAATCCTACTACTGTAAGACCCCCAGTTAGACTCCCCTCACAGTTTTCACAAAGGACTGCTTGCTCACTCCAACCTCATGAATGTAAAATCATTGGCTTGGTGTAGGTATGGGCTACAGGGAGTTTCCACTGCCTAAACATTCCTTCTTTCACCAGTCCTTTCCAATCCATGAAGAGGAATGAATGAGTGCACACTTCCGTGAGAAGAGAAAGAATCGTAAACAGAGGAATGGGTTCAAATGAGGCTCTATCCAACCAATGACATACACTGAACAAAACAACAAAAATGCAACATGTAAAGTGTTGGTCCCATGTTCCATGAGCTGAAATAATAGATCCCAGAAATATTCCATATGCACAAAAACTCTCGCTCAAATTTTGTGCAAATTTGTTTCCATCCCTGTTAGTGAGCATTTCTCCTTTGCCAAAAGAATCCATCCACCTGACAGGTGTGGCATATCAAGAAGCCGATTAAACAGCAACAGGTGCACATTTTGCTGGGGACAATACAAAGGCCAATATATAATGTGCAGTTGTCACAACACAATGCCACAGATGTCTCAGGTTGATGAAGCGTGCAATTGGCATACTGACTGCAGGAATGTCCACCAGAGCTGTTGTCAGAGAATTGAATGTTGATTTCTCTACCAATTTTAAATCGATGGCAATTTGAATGCACAAAAATACAGCGAAGAGATCCTGAGGACCATTGTGAGGACTATTTTTTTTAAGGTATCTGTGACCAGTCGTGAAATCCCATAGATTAGGGCCTAATTCATATATTTCAATTGGCCGATTTCCTCATATAAACTGTAACACAGTACAAATCAATGAAATTGTTGCAAGTTGCGATTATATTTTTGTTTTACGTATATAATCCAGGGGAGGCAGGGGATTGGTTCAAACAAAATTGTCACATGACTTGACTGTCAGAAGTAGACCCCCGTCTTTCCAGTAGAAACTTGGGACCCTGCCATACCCTCATCTCCTTTAGCAAACACAAGCCTCTCCAGGGCCCAGCCAGACACCATGCCTTACAAAACAGTACTGGGAACAGATCTAATTGATTACGCTAAACTGTTTATGCTCTCAGATACAGTGCCTTGCGAAAGTATTCGGCCCCCTTGAACTTTGCGACCTTTTGCCAAATTTCAGGCTTCAAACATAAAGATATAAAACTGTATTTTTTTTGTGAAGAATCAACAACAAGTGGGACACAATCATGAAGTGGAACGACATTTATTGGATATTTCAAACTTTTTTAACAAATCAAAAACGGAAAAATTGGGCGTGCAAAATTATTCAGCCCCCTTAAGTTAATACTTTGTAGCGCCACCTTTTGCTGCGATTACAGCTGTAAGTCGCTTGGGGTATGTCTCTATCAGTTTAGCACATCGAGAGACTGAATATTTTTCCGATCAGAAATTCATTTTCTGATGCAGTGGTTTTATGAGAACTCACAACACACACATTTGACAAAGTAACCGTTTTAGCTAGATTTACTTCATCTCGCTGGCTAAACCCTCACTAGCCAAGGGGGCTGCTGGTAACCCATATTGCTCAGCCTCTCTGCACCATATGCACAGAAATACACATATACCCTGAGGCAGGCTAACACCAGGCTACTGCCACGTCAATCCCTAAACACAGATCTGCTATATCTGCAAACGGAAAGAGATGGAGAAAGAGCTGGAGAGAAAGAAACACCACCACCTACATTCAAGGTTTTTGAAGAGCAGCCATATTCCGGTTGCCATGGCAACCCTATTCTCTCCTCCTGCATTTTTTCCCCTCTTTCTTTCCTAGCGGATAGTAAATATAACTACGCCTCAAGCTCTCTCTCTCCATCTCACGCTGCTGCTATGTAGAAGGGCTCTGCTCCTCTTTTCAGTCTGTTAGATACAATACTGAGGAGGAGGATGAGGCTGTTTCTAGACAACTGTTGCGCAACCGTTGTGCTTCTGCCATGTTGTGTTGCTACCATGTTGTTGTCATGTGGTGTTGCAACCATGCTGTGTTGTCATGTGTAGCTGCCATGCTATGGCGTTGTCTTTGGTCTCTATGTAGTGTTGTGGTGTCTCGTCGTGATGTGTGTTTTGTCCTATATTTTTAATCCAAGCCCCTGTCCCCGCAGTAGGCCTTTTGGTAGGCCATCATTGTAAATAAGACTTTGTTCTTAACTGACTTGTCTAGTTAAATACAGGTTAAATAAAAAATATATATATATATACAAATATATATATATACAGTACCAGTCAAAAGTTGACACGCCTACTCATTTAGGGGTTTTACTTTATTTCTACATTGTGGAATAATAGTAGACATAAAACTATGAAATAACACATATGGAATCATGTAGTAACCAAAACAAGTGTTAAATCAAAATATGGTTTTGATTCTTCCCTTTGTCTTGATGACAACTTTGCACACTCATTCTCTCAACCAGGTTCATGAGGAATGCTCTTCCAACAGTCTTGAAGGAGTTCCCACATAAGCTGAGCATTTGTTGGCTGCTTTTCCTTCACTCTGCGCCCCTACTCATCCCAAACCATCTCAATTTGGTTGAGGTTGGGTGATTGTGGACGCCAGGTCATCTGATGCAGCACTCAATCACTCTCCTTGTTCAAAAGGCCCTTACACAGCCTGGAGGTGTGTGTTGGGTCATTGCCCTATTGAAAAACAAATGATCGTCCCACTAAACGCAAACCAGATGGGATGGCGTATCTCTGCAAAACACTGTGGTAGCCATGCTGATTAAGTGTGCCTTGAATTCTAAATAAATCACTTATGGTGTGGGGGTGCTCTTCTGTTGACACTATCACACCACTTCCTCCATTCGTCACAGTGAGAACCACACATGTGGAGATCATCTGTTCACCTACTCTGCATCTCACAAAGACAGTTTGGACTCATCAGACCAAAGGACAGATTTTCACTGGTCAAATGTCCATTGCTCGTGTTTCTTGGCCCAAGCAAGTCTCTTCTACTTATTGGTGTCCTTTAGTAGTAGTTTCTTTGCAGCAATTTGACCATGAAGGCCTGATTCAGGCAGTCTTCTCTGAACAGTTGATGTTGAGGTGTGTCTGTTACTTGAACTCTGTGAAGCATTTATTTGGGCTGCAATCTGAGGCTGGTATCTCTAATGAACGTATCCTCTACAGCAGAGGTAAATCTGGGTCTTCCTTTCCTTGGCGGTCCTCATGAGAGCCAGTTTCATCATAGCGCTTGATGTTTTTGCGACTGCACTTGAAGAAACTTCCAAAGTTCTTGAAATGTTCCCGATTGACTGACCTTCATGTCTTAAAGTAATGATGGACTGTCGTTTCTCTTTGCTTATTTGAGCTGTTCTTGCCATAATATGGACTTGGTCTTTTACCAAATAGGGCTATCTTCTGTAAACCCCCCCTACCTTGTCACAACACAACTGATTGACTCAAACGCATTAAGGAAAGAAATTCCACAAATTAACTTTGAACAAGGCACACCTGTTAATAGAATTGCATTCCAGGTGACTGCCTCATGAAGCAGGTTAAGAGAATGCAAAGCTGTCATCAAGGCAAAGGGTGGCTACTTTGAAGAATCTCAAATATATTTAGTTTTGTTTAACACTTGTTTGGTTACTACATGATTCCATGTGTTATTTCATAGTTTTGACAATGTAGAAAATAGTCAAAATAAAGAAAAAACCTGGAATGAGTAGGTGTGTCCAAACTTTTGACTGGTACTGTATATATAAAAGATGCTGCTGATGTAAGGTCAGTTTTGTATTTCCCCTTCACAGTATTGGGATGCAGCCCAAGGAGAGAAGAGGCTGTGTTACAGTACTGGAACACGGCCCGTGTCCTCAGTGAAAGATCAGTCTGAGGTCTGATTTATTTCTCGTGACCCTGTCATAAGATCTCTCCGTCCATCTCGCTTCTGTTCTGTCGCTTCCTCTCCTCTAGAGCACACTACCAGCCTCTGTCTCCATCCTCTCCTCTCCCCCAGCCCACTCCCACCTCCCCTTCTCTTCACCCAGCCTCGCCCTTATTCCATCTCTCCTCTCATGCCCCTAATTGTTGTCTTCCTCCCTGAGGCTGGAAATCCATCTCCCCCATTATCATCCACCTCCCCTTCCACTTCGCCTCTCCCGTCCCTCACTCGCTTATTCTCCTCCCTGTCAAGCATTTGGGATATTCGGAACTAGAATCTGTCCATTCTTTTTTGGTGGCGGCCTAGAAAAACGGAGGTCACCTTTTAATAGATCACACTACTGGGTTTGATAACACTTTCCTTCCCAGTCGGCAGAGAGAGAGCGAGCGAACCAGAGCAACGCTTACATATACACTCACACACCTTTTACTAGCTGACACTACTTGGGTCTTTCCAGGCAGCAGCGCGAGAAAGACAGCATCACTTAGAAAAACGCCCACGAGGCTACAGCGCAGGGTGAAACACACAGCCCACACACACACACACACACACACCCCTCTCTTTACCAGACGTGTGTGTGTGTGTGTGTATGTGGTATCAGATATGATGGTGGCAAGAGAGCAGAGTAATAGGGGAACCTTGCGCAAAAACCTCATCAAACAGAAACACACACAAACAGTACTGATTTTTAGCGGACACTAAACACCACATTTGAAAAATGAATTGGTAAATGCAGACAAATGTTGAATGTGTTTGTTTAACATACAATTCCTCAGGGAAACAGAAAGATAGAATGCGGTCAGCAAAAAATCTGGACGTTGTGTTGAACTTGAGTAGTGTGTGTGTTTAAATACAGTTGAAGTCGGAACTTTACATACACCTTGGCCAAATACCTTTCATCTCAGTTTTTCACAATTCCTGCCATTTAATCCTAGTAAAAATGCCCTGTTTCCCTGTACCACTTTATTTTAAGAATGTGAAATGTCAGAATAATAGTAGAGATAATTATTTATTTCAGCTTTTATTTCATTCATCACATTCCCAGTACGTCAGAAGTTTACATACACTAATTGAGTGTTTGGTAGCATTGCCTTTAAATTGTTTAACTTGGGTAAAATGTTTCAGGTGGCCTTCCCCAAGCTTCCCACATGGTCATTATGGCAAAACAGTTCTATTTTTGTTTCATCAGATCAGAGGACATTTCTCCAAAAAGTACAATCTTTGTCCCAATGTGCAGTTGCAAACCATAGTCTGGCATTCTTTAATGGCGGTTTTGGAGCAGTGGCTTCTTCCTTGCTGAGTGGCCTTTCAGGTTGTCGATTTAGGACTCGTTTTACTGTGGATATAGATACATTTGTACCCGTTTCCTCCAGCATCTTTACAAGGTCCTTTGCTGTTGTTCTGGGATTGATTTACACTTTTCGCACCAAAGTACGTTAATCTCTAGGAGACAGAACGGGGGGGGGGGGGGGGGGTCTTGGCTGATTTCTTTTGATTTTCCCATGAGAGGCAGTGAGTTTGAAGGTAGGTCTTGAAATACATCCACAGGTACAAATCCAATTGCCTCAAATGATGTCAATTAGAAGCTTCTGATAGGCTAAAGCCATGACATAATTTTCTGGAATTTACGACTTCAACTGTATGTTATTTCATAGTTTTGATGTCTTAATTATTATTCTACAATGTAGAAAATAGTCAAAATTTAAAAAAAAAACTTCAAATGAGTAGGTGTGTCCAAACTTTTGACTGGTACTGTACATAGTAAAGACACTGAAACACAACAAACCAGACAACAGTCTGCACATGCAGACAACCTGTAAAATCTCAGAATGGATTTCCTCTGCTGACAGTTCAGTGCAATTTAACTACTTTTCTAATAAGTTCAATACAAGTAAATCATTTAACTAAAATCGGTTTGTTTTTTTATTCCGTTTCTAAGTCTGGATTCTGTTTTTATAGGGCCCTACCTGGTGACTTACGTGTGTGTGTGTAACACACTGCTCAAAAAAAATAAAGGGAACACTTAAACAACACAATGTAACTCCAAGTCAATCACACTTCTGTGAAATCAAACTGTCCACTTAGGAAGCAACACTGATTGACAACAAATTTCACATGCTGTTGTGCAAATGGAATAGA
Source organism: Oncorhynchus clarkii lewisi (assembly GCF_045791955.1). Taxonomy (NCBI): domain Eukaryota; kingdom Metazoa; phylum Chordata; class Actinopteri; order Salmoniformes; family Salmonidae; genus Oncorhynchus; species Oncorhynchus clarkii. The sequence continues at coordinate 17,659,181 of NC_092164.1, read as the reverse complement.
CAACAGGTGGAAATTATAGGCAATTAGCAAGAGACTCCCAATAAAGGAGTGGTTCTGCAGGTGGTGACCACAGACCACTTCTCAGTTCCTATGCTTCCTGGCTGATGTTTTGGTCACTTTTGAATGCTGGCGGTGCTTTCACTCTAGTGGTAGCATGAGACGGAGTCTACAACCCACACAAGTGGCTCAGGTAGTGCAGCTCATCCAGGATGGTAGATCAATGCGAGCTGTGGCAAGAAGGTTTGCTGTGTCTGTCAGCGTAGTGTCCAGGGCATGGAGGCGCTACCAGGAGACAGGCCAGTACATCAGGAGACGTGGAGGAGGCCGTAGGAGGGCAACAACCCAGCAGCAGGACCGCTACCTCCGCCTTTGTGCAAGGAGGAGCACTGCCAGAGCCCTGCAAAATGACCTCCAGCAGGCCACAAATGTGCATGTGTCTGCTCAAATGGTCAGAAACAGACTCCATGAGGGTAGTATGAGGGCCCGACGTCCACAGGTGGGGGTTGTGCTTACAGCCCAACACCGTGCAGGACGTTTGTCATTTGCCAGAGAACACCAAGATTGGCAAATTCGCCACTGGCGCCCTGTGCTCTTCACAGATGAAAGCAGGTTCACACTGAGCACATGTGACAGACGTGACAGTCTGGAGACGCCGTGGAGAACGTTCTGCTGCCTGTAACATCCTCCAGCATGACCGGTTTGGCGGTGGGTCAGTCATGGTGTGGGGTGGCATTTCTTTAGGGGGGCCGCACAGTTCCTGCAAGAGGAAGGCATTGATGCTATGGACTGGCCCGCCCGTTCCCCAGACTTGAATCCAATTAAGCACATCTGGGACATCATGTCTCGCTCCATCCACCAACGCCACGTTGCACCACAGACTGTCAAGGAGTTGGCGGATGCTTTTGTCCAGGTCTGGGAGGAGATCCCTCAGGAGACCATCCGCCACCTCATCAGGAGCATGCCCAAGCGTTGTAGGGAGGTCATACAGGCACGTGGAGGCCACACACACTACTGAGCCTAATTTTGACTTGTTTTAAGGACATTACATCAAAGTTGGATCCGCCTGTAGTGTGGTTTTCCACTTTAATTTTGTGTGTGACTCCAAATCCAGACCTTCATGGGTTGATACATTTGATTTCCATTGATCATTTGTGCGATTTTGTTGTCAGCACATTCAACTATGTAAAGAAAAAAAGTATTTAATAAGAATATTTCATTCATTCAGATCTAGGATGTGTTATTTTAGTGTTCCCTTTATTATTTTTTTGAGCAGTGTATATACACAAGTGTGTTTGCAAATCCAGAGGTAGACATTTGCATTGTGGTAAAGCAGACTGCTGATAACAGGTTAGGTGAGGTTAACCAGTGGTGAGCTGTGGTTGATTATCTGTGTAGTTCATTTCTGGACTTCCCCACTGTGGGATGGGAACGTGATCATAGACCGTGTCGATGCTGCCCAAGCTCCGTCTACTATGCCTCACAACTTTTTTTTTTAAATAACTATTTCTTAGTGTCTTGGGATTTTTTGATTCGTTTTTCCCCATGATGTTTTTGTGTACCCTGAACCTGTTGTGGAAACGTGGGTGTGTGTGTGTACTACTTTAGTAAGGAGAAGAAATAAAGGACTATTCAGCTAATCATAGTACAGAGACAAACACAGGAGCATGCCTGCTGGGCGACCCAAAGTATACGCATCTCTCTGGCAGCATTTAACGCACACACACACACACACACAGAGTAGCAGCCAAGGCAGCCCTAAGGCATACAACACACACCAGCTGCCTACCAACTGAGGTTATAGAGATCCTGTGGTCAGCCGCAGGCCAGTCAATGTTACCTATGCTGTAACGCCCCACTTCCCTTAGTTGGCCTACCTAAACACATACACACCCACACTTATCCCCAAGCTTAGGGTAAGAAGGGGGAACAAACGTATGTACCAGCGAATCAGTTCCATTCTGACATCAACAGGGGGAAGGGAGGGGATATAAAGAGACAGAAAAAGGGAATGATGAGAGGGGGAGAAAGAGGGATACAGAAAGAGGGGAGAAAGAGACGTGGGGGTCTGACCACCGGGGTATAAGAACTGGAGACTGCATCCAAGATGTACGCCCCGTTAAATTTCAAGGTAATCTAATCACGTTCGCCAATTCATGGACCGTCTATATCCGGGTTGCATCTGGTTTATACAGACCAGCATCACATGTGCACTACCAGTCAGTGCACAACCAGTCAGTGCACTACCAGTCAGTGCACTACCACTCAGTGCACTACCACTCAGTGCACTACCACTCAGTGCACTACCACTCAGTGCACTACCACTCAGTGCGCACAGAAAGCAGTGCGAGCAGCAACATCATGTTTCCCAAGAAATATGTCAGACATCGCATGAATATAAAAACAATAATATCTTTGGCCGTGAGTATTAAATTACATTTATTTTTTAATATTCGGCCTCAGCTACAATTATTTGACTAATTCCGATTTTTATGGCACAAATGTGATGACTAAAATGGTCTTATTAGCAGGCCTGGAATTTCTTAGTGGCAAGGCCATTTTGGCATTCAAAGAGGACCCCAGTGTGCCAGGGCACCAAGGCCACCTGCTAAGGCACCAAGGCCATTAACCAAAATAGTCCATTTAAATTGATATAGATATATATATGCTAAATGCCAGTCATGTTTGATAAATATAAGGTGGGATATTTATTTCCCACACAATAGAATGTCTCAACTTTTGTACTTTGGGGCATAGAACATTGACATAGGCTAGTGCTTTTGCTGTTCATTAGGCATACGCATCTTGTTGATGTGCCTCGGAATAATTTAACTAAAATTGTTTAGTTTTTTTTATTCCGTTTCTACATCTGGATTCCGTTTTTATAAGGCCCTACCTGGTGATTTACGCGTGTGTATGCATGCGTGTATATCACACACACACACACAGTTAAAGTCGGAAGTCTACATACACCTTAGACAAATACATTTAAACTCAGTTTTTCACAATTCCTGACATTTAATCAGAGTAACAATTTCCTGTCTTAGGTAAATTAGGATCACCAATATTTTAAGAATGTGAAATGTCAGAATAATAGTAGAGAGAATGATTTATTTCAGTCTTTATTTCTTTCATCACATTCCCAGTGGGTCAGAAGTTTACATACACTCAATTAGTATTTGGTAGCATTGCCTTTAAATTATTTAACTTGGATCAAACGTTTTGGGTAGCCTTTCACAAGCTTTCCACAATAAATTGGGTGAACTTTGGCCCATTCCTCCTGACAGAGCTGGTGTAACTGAGTCAGGTTTGTAGGCCTCCTTGCTCGCACACGTTTTTTCAGTTCTGCCCACAAATTTTCTATAGGATTGAGGCCAGGGCTTTGTGATGGCCACTCCAATACCTTGACTTTGTTGTCCTTAAGCCATTTTACCACAACTTTGGAAGTATGCTTGGGGTCATTGTCCATTTGGAAGACCCATTTGCGACCAAGCTTGAACTTCCTGACTGATGTCTAGAGATGTTGTCAATATATCCACATCATTTCCCTTCCTCATGATACCATCTATTTTAGGAAGTGCACCAGCCCCTCCTGCAGCAAAGCACCCCCACAAAATGATGCTGCCACCCCCATGCTTCACGGTTCGGATGGTGTTTGCTGAATTGCAAGCCTCCCCCTTTTTCCTCCAAACATAACAATGGTCATTATGGCCAAACAGTTATATTTTTGTTTCATCAGACCAGAGGACATTTCTCCAAAAAGTATGATCTTTGTCCCCATGTGCTGTTCCAAACGTTAGTCTGGCTTTTTTATGGCGGAGCAGTGGCTTCTTCCTGAGTGGCCTTTCAGGTTATGTCGATATAGGACTCGTTTTACTGTGGATATAGATACTTTTGTACCCGTTTCCTCTAGCATCTTCACAAGGTTTTCGCACCAAAGTACATTCATCTCTAGGAGACAGAACGCGTCTCCTTCCTGAGCGGTATGACGGCTTCATGGTGTTTATACTTGCGTACTATTGTTTGTACAGATGAACGTGGACCTTCAGGCGTTTGGAAATTGCTCCCAAGGATGAACCAGACTTGGAGGTCTACATTCCATGATGTCAAGCAAAGAGGCACTGAATTCGAAGGTAGGCCTTGAAATACATCCAAAGGTACACCTCCAATTGACTCAAATGATGTCAATTAGCCCATCAGAATCTTCTAAAGCCATGACATCATTTTCTGGAATTTTCCAAGCTGTTTAAAGGCACAGTCAACTTAGTGTATGTAAACTTCTGACCCATTGGAATTGTGATACAGTGAATTATAAGTGAAATAATCTGTCTGGAAATAATTGTTGGGAAAATTACTTGTGTTATGCACAAAGTAGATGTCCTAACCGACTTGCCAAAACTATAGTTTAACAGGAAACTGGAGTGGCTGAAAAACTAGTTTTAATGACCCCGACCTAAGTGTATGTAAACTTCCAATTTCAACCGTATATATTATATATATACATTTGCAAATCCAGGGATAGACTTTGCATTGTGGTAAAGAAGACTGCTGATAACAGGTTATTTGCGCATCGGAATTCAGATAAGAATGGCCCGCGGCTGCATCCCTGATGAGTCCGTCTTCACTTATAGTCTACCGGCGACGCCGGTGAGAAGGACCCAATCACGTGACAGGCATTGGTTAATAAGAATTTAATTATCTGATAAAGACATGTGAGCGAGAGATGCTTCGGAGCATGGCAATTGGTAGCTGGGAGAAGCAAAGAATAATTATTGTATTCAGCGCAAGGGCACAATGGCCACTTTGACTGCAAGGCATGGATTTTTTTTAGGAGGCATTACGGCCATGTCCGTCGATGCCGCCGGGAAATTCGAGAGCTGCTTATTAGGAATTTTCTAATCTGACTTCTCTATGTGGCAATTATCTTTCTGGGCTGGGTGTCAGTTAAACTGCAGTACCGAAGCAAAACTGTAGGAGCAGTCGAAACCGTGCTTCTAGAACGGAACCGTGGCCCCTTGGGACTGACAAGGGGGTAGTAAATTGGACAGTTTTCCCCTCTACCCTCACCAGGCTCAAAACTGCGACAAAAAAAACAAACACTTGCAGTTGCAACCATTTGACTTGGCAGTACGACACAAATGTTTTATTGGTCGCTATGGTGCAAGTGAAAAACAAAATGTAGCTGGTCACGTTAGTCTTTGGTTCACAATTAGCTTCTCAAAACAGCAATGGGTAAGTAAACCAGGTATTCAAAAAGTCTTGGTTGAATTTTCGCGATGCGCAATTCAGTATTCATGCACGGTTTGAATGAACTTTACTTTGTTGTCATTTTTACCCACCTTTTCTCCCTGATTTTTGTGATTACGATTTTGTCTCGTCGCTGAAACTCCCCAACGGGCTCGAGAGTCATGCGTCCTCCGAAACATGACCCGCCAAACTCGGAAGCACCGCTCAACTGAGGACCGAAGTCAGCCTGCAGGTGCATGTCCCACCACAAGGAGTCGCTAGAGCACAATGAACCAAGTAAAGCACCCCAACCTGGCCAAACCCTCCCCTAACCCAGACGATGCTGGGCAATTGTGGCCGGTTGTGACACAGCCTGGGATCAAACCCCAGGCTGTAGTGACGCCACAACACTGCGCTGTAGTGACTTCGCAACACGCCTTAAACCTCTGCGCCACTTGGGAGGCTGAATTAACATTTCTGAAGGCATTCCCCAAAGAACCTTCCCAATTAAATGTTGACTGCAAAGTAGGTATATCTGGCAGAATGATTTCATGATGATTGGTACCAATCGCGGGACATTTGTTTAGCAAACTGCCATCACATTAGGCTACAATGTACAGTCTAGGCTACGAGTAAAAAACAACAACGAGCCAAACAATGGTCTCTTGCTAGTCTACACAAATTAAAGGGCAACTACACCCTCCAACGTTGCTTTTGTTCTCCTGATGTGGTTTAAGTATTGTCGTGGACTTAAATACAGAAATTGAATGTTCTTTTCTATAAAAAGGTGATTTTGAGAGTGAAAACCTGGAGAAAAAAAAACTAGGATAACTCAGAAAAAAATAAAACTGCGGGAACTGAATTTACCAAAATATAAAACTGGATTTTATAGGAACAGTAACACCCTTTTTTTTTTATAAAATAAAATCTTTGCACCATTTTTCCCCCTACAAACAATCAATATAAATGATATTGTCAAGTTAAAATGTAATTTCTTTGTGTATGGAGGGTAGGTCATTATAGACTACAGGCTACTTGCTCAGCCCACAAACGAAAGATAACATTTAAATGATGCGTGCATTATCCACTTTCCCTAGTCAGTATTATTTTAATTCAGGCCAGTAGATTTCAGTTGGCACTGGCCCGGTGTGCCACTGGCAAATGTACCTGAATGTCAAGATCTGCAAGGGCATGCTAATATAAAAGACGGCTAGTCATTATTAGGTTCTGTATGGAATGCAGGCACATTATGAGACTCAGGTCATTATCGCTGAGCAGTGGTGAAAAACCAGGTGCTGGTGCCATCAACTGAAAACGTTGGGAGCACCAGCGCCACCAGAATAAAAGTTAGTCTGGAACTCTGCCTCATAACCCCCCTACATCTCCAGAGAGGAATGCATGACCCCGTTTGGGCTGTGTGTGCGTGGTGTTCCATGAGGATTGGCGGCTGTGGGACACACACTTAATTAAAATCCTCTTCATTAACAAGGTGAGCACCTGGGAAAGTATTTATAGGCTGGCTTCTGAGTGTGTGTGTGTGTGTGCATTCGTCGGACTGTGTACAGCCGGCAAGTCAGTCACAGTGGGTCAGAATCATAGAAACATTTTGTTGAACCTGAACACCGTGTTGATGGCCTAGGAGGTGAAAAAATGGCCACTAAAAAAATAATGCAATTTTTTTGTAATAGCATTTATGTCATTTGATGCAATGCAAGTCAAATCATTATCCCTAAACCTGACCCTTGGCATGGAGGGATTTAACACACACACACACACGGCTGTCAAAACTAGCTCAAGAAGCATGACAACATTCCCTTATATGACCAAAATAATGAGCGAACACCTGAGTCTTCTCTCCTGCAGGCTATTTCTGCTCTGACCGTCACCAGGGTTTAGAACTAAAACCATCAACCTGCCCCTGGCTAGTGAGTGACCACCCAAATCGAACTTCATCTGAGCTAGCTTATTCTCCATTGGGAGAGTCTAAGCCCTGCTAGCCCGACATGGATACCCCTCCCATTTGGGGAGAAGCAGCAGGGCAAGAAAGTGACTAGTAGGCAGCAGATCATTTAGCCAACAGCCCAGGTCACCCATGCCACAGATACACAGCCCCAAGTCAGGCTACAGCAGCCACCAGCCCAGCCAGCCAACAAAGCTCCAAGTCATGCTGCAGCAGCCCCCAGCCCAGGCAACACAGACCCAATTCAGGCAACAGCTGCCCACAGCCAGCCAGTCCCAAGTCATGCTGCAGTAGCCCCCAGCCCAGCCAGCCAGCCCAAAGTCAAGCTACAGCAGCCCCCAATCCAGTCAGCCCCAAGTCAAGCTACAGCAGCCCCGATCCCAGCCAGCCAGCCCCAAGCCCAGCAATAGCAGCCCAGGCCAGCAATCCCCAAGTCAAGCTACAGCAGCCACCAGCCGAGCCCTCTATGTTTTGACCAAGTAGAGAAAAACACCAGAGCTGTGGACTATGGCTGATCCTATGGCCTGATATTGCCCTCAGCAGCACATGTTACAGGGGAGATTTGGGGGGGGGGGGGTAGAGAGTGAGTGAGGTGTCCATGGCCTGTCCCATCTTCAGGCATCAAAACTCAACTCTGGTCATACAAGCACTTCATACTCCAACCAACCGAGCCATAGGAAACCACAGTATTTGCATGTACAATCAACTCCTGATAAATGCAACAGCTTGGGACTGTGGTACTCGTAACACCATGCATTGAACAGGAGAGTGTAGAACTATGGAGCATTTAAAAATAAGGTGATTGACCTGGAAAACCGCGCATAGCCCTGGTGAGACGTGTGACTAATAGGAGTCAGTGACATATCAGTCTAAGCTTTATCCATGTTTAACAAAGCCTATTATAGACCTGGACTAATCCTTCTTTACACCTCCTTATCCCTGCTCAGACACAAATACACAGCCTAAACTCACTTAGAATAGTCTGTTTACTGCATGACTGGTCACACAGAGGCACAGGCACACACTGCCTCTCACAGAAGTCCCACTGACGGACTAAAATCTAAGAATCTGATACAGGAAGTAGACTTCTCCACTGATCCCTGATGAGGGCTAGCCAGGTCTTTACATGCTTTAGTTCCTGCAGAACTAGCACTGGTTTTAGTTCCAGCCCTGGTCCTAGACTCACACAGCATTGCATCACAAGAGTAGGAATAGTCAGTAGGTATAAACAGAGATGTATTGATGATGAAGTGAGCAGTCCCAACCCACACATCCATCATCTATGTGCTCCACTCTGAAGCAGTAGAATTGAGAAATGGAAGTGGGGAACAGTAATCTAACAGCGCCTACTCTGTGTACATACACCAAAAATATAAAACGCAATATGCAAGAATTAAGATTTTACTGAGTTACTGTTCAAAATCAAATCAATGGAAATAAATTAATCAGGCCCTAATCTATGAAATTCACATGACTGTGAATACAGATATGCATCGGTGGGTCACAGATACCTTTAAAAAAAAGGGGGATCAGAAAACCAATCTGGTTTCATGACCATTTGCCTCATGCAGCATGACATCTCCTTCACATAGAGTTGATCAGGCTGTTGATTGTGGTCTGTGGAATGTTGTCCCACTCTTCAATGGCTGTGTGAAGTTGTTAGATATTGGCGGGAACTGGAACACGCTGTCGTACACGCCAATCCAGAGCATCCCAAACATGCTCAATGGGTGGCATGTCTGGTGAGTATGCAGGCCATGGAAGAACTGGGACATTTTCAGCTTCCTGGAATTGTGTATAGATCCTTGCAACACTGGGCCATGCATTATCATGCTGAAACATGAGGTGATAACACCAGATGAATGGCATGAGGATCTCATCATGGTATCTCTGTGCAATCAAATTGTCATTGCTTAAATGCAATTGTGTTCATTGTCCATAGCTTATGCCTGCCTATACCACAACCCCACTGCTACCACGGAGCTCTGACATTGAAATCAGCAAACCGCTCGCCCCACACACCACTGTCTGCATATCTGCCCGGGAACAGTTGAAAAAACTGGGATTCATCCATGAAGAGCACACTTCTCCAGCGAGTGGCCATATCAAAGGTGAGAATTTGCCTACTAAAGTCAGTTACGATGCCGAACTGCAGTTAGGTCAAGACCCTGGTGAGGACGACGAGAACCCAGATGAGCTTCCCTGAGATGGTTTCTGACAGTTTGTGCAGAAATTCTTTGGTTGTGCAAACCCAGTTTCATCAGCTGTCCAAGTGGCTGAAGAAGCCAGATGTGGAGGTCCTCGGCTTGCGTGGTTACACGTGGTCTGCGGTTGTGAGGCCGGTTAGATGTAATGTCAAACTCTCTAAAACGACATTGGAGGCAGCTTATGGTATAGAAATGAACATTAAATTCTCTGGCAACAGCTCTGGTGGACATTCCTTCAGTCAGCATGCCAACTGCACACTCCCTCAAAACTTGAGACATCTGTAGCATTGGGCCTTTTACTGCCCCCAGTACAAGGTGCACCTGTGTAATGAGCATGCTGTTTAATTAGATTCTTGATATGCCACACCTGTCAGGTGGATGGATTATCTTGGCAAAATGAGAAATAGTCACTACCAGAGATGTTAACAAATTTGTGCACAGAATGAGAAATAATATTTTCGTGCATATGAAACATTTCAGAGATCTTTTATTTCAGCTCATGAAACCAACACTTTACATGTTGCGTTAATATTTTTGTTCAGTGTGACAGTTATTTTTTTTTTTCTCCGTGACCTAGGCCTAATATGCTCCCCACAGGTTCAAGTCAAGAATACAATACAGTAGGATAGTGTGATAAAATAGGGAAAAAAATGACTAAATAGCCTACAATAGAATAGTGTGTCTCTGTGTGGTTTGGCCTACTTCTCAGAACTGAGCCAGGGTCCACAGGGAAACGACTGGAGAGAGGGGCAATCACACGTGTCAGACAACCTGGGATATGTTTTGTAAGTGTGAAACGGGAGCAAACGTTTCTGAAACAGAGGTAGTCTACTACTCGAAATGAACTTGTCCAATAGAAACACAATGTCATTTTTTTATGTCTAGAAGACTGGTAGATGCTGGCAATCTAAGGCCAGTTATTTATTTTTAGGAACGCCAAACTGATCCTAGAGACCTGTCTTAGGACAACTTCTACTGCCAGGAGATGTAAAAGAGCTACTGCTGATTTAGCCTCCATGCTCTTCATCATGGGGGTCTGTAAAAGCACAGACACATATACAGACACACACACAAGTATCTTCATGCTTCTGACTGATGTTGAGAAGCTGCACCCAATGTTTCATATATATACACATTTAATTCAGAGAGCACACCATAACTCTTTCCCATATAGAGCCTAGGCCTAGCTATAGGAATTGCATCTGCCAGGTTGTGTAATGTGTGACCCCCTAGACATCCTTTTCAGCTCACCTGTATTCTTTATTTAGCAGTACAACTGTTACAGTCTATCATCTTCCAATGGATCATTCATTTGGCTGGGGTTAACATAAAAATAGCCAGGAGGGATCTGTTTTCTGCCATACAGTACCACTAACATGACCATATATGCTTAAATTATTTTCACCATCAGATTCATTCTGAAATTGACCTCTCCAGTCCTTGTAGTAATAGTAGAACTTGGATAACAATATGGTGACACTAACGTTACTCGTCTAATAATACAAAGTTAGCATAACCACTTGATTTGATTACGAACCATTCCCCCGTTCTAAGAATTCAATTGAAGCCTAGCACTTAGCTAACTAACCGTTCATAGACTAATTGACTAGTTAAACCAGGGGTGAGTGGATGGTAAGCAAGATACAGTTCGCTAGCTAGCAAGCAAGCAATGACAGCAAATAGCTAGATGCCAACGTTAGGTAGCTAGTTGGTTAGCAAGCACTAGTAGCACCAACACCAACAGCTAAAGTGACCAGATGTTGGCAAAGTGGCTTGGTGATTTAGCTAGCAACAGAAAGTAGCTAGCTATCTACCCATCTGACTAGCTAACAAACTCGTTTGCTAACAAAACACATATCTAGCTAGCTAACGTTAACTAACTAAAACATATTGACTGGTTAGCTAACATTAGCTAGCTAGCTAGCTAGCTAGCTCACTTGGGGAGGCGGGGGGGGTGGAGGCCTGAAGCTTGCTAGCTAACCTATCTTGTTAGCTAAATTGATATTTCACAAAACGGCAACTAGCTACCTATGGTTCAAAGAATACCCAAAATATGGATGAGTTTGAGTTACCGAGAAGGAGCAATTTCAGTTCTCTCCTCGAGTCCCGCTTGTCTCGCCGGAGTTGTTTGTCTATCTCTGCATTGATTCGTTTCGATTCCTTCGCCTCTTCGCTCAGGCAGCAAGCCATCATCGACTCCAAAGTCATCCCTCCTGGTTTTGGCAACCCGCGGGTTAGAATGGACTAGCTGGATGACAGATTTCGGTTGGATGCGTTAACTTTAGCTAGGTATCTAATTTCCCGATCCTCACTAATGTCTTGCGAAGAGGTGGACTGAGGGGTCTTGGATGGGAATGGGGGAGGGGAGCTAGGGGCCTCGCTGTCAAGTTGTCCCCAACCGAGAACTATCCGACTTCACCCGTGTACAGATCTCAGCAAATCACGGGAGGATCGGCGAAGAGGGGGCAGTGTCGATGCGAGGGGGTGTGTTGAGGGCCTCTCTTCGTTGATGCGCGCTTCAAGCCTTATTTAGATTTCTCACGTTAGCTAGCTAACGTTAGTTGGACAACTAGCTAGCTACCTGGCTAGCTAACTATCCCTATTACCCGCCTCGATTGCGATACCCCCTGTTCACTGACTGGGTTCGTGCGTCCCTACGAACGAACCTAACTGCACTGCCGCGACATCCAACAAGCTAACGTAGCCAACTGTCCGCCTTCTCAGAGCTGTCCGCCCCCTAGCTAGAGCCAAGCCACAATTGTCAATAAAATGCACACGAAGGCAACGCATCCATATGACCAGTCTTGCAATGGCACAGTCACCGCTTCCCAACAAATGTTCGTCCTCTTTTTCTATCCAACTAAACGTTAGCTAGTTTCCAGCGTTATGTCTCGATAGCTGAAAGGCTTCGTGATGTGTCAGAGCTGTGATGCTGGCAAACTGAGAAATGACCATTCCCCAGTCAGATTTGGCTGACTAGCTAGCAGTGCAACATTCGATTGAATCTCGCATCATTTTTGGCGCAGTTATCGAGCTATCTGACGTTAGCTTGCTAATACATTTCCCATGAAAACACAGCCACTAGTTAAATAAACAGAAAACAAAATATGTATTGATGGCCTTCGTTCAAGAAGATGGATCCATCACTCGCTAGCAACTAGCAGTTCCATTTATTAGCAGATCGTTGCGTTTCTGTTGAAAACCGTGGGCATGGCACACTCTAGAATGATGCCAGGAGGGTACTAGGCAACCAAAGTGAGTGACAGTGGGTTTGCACGCTACATGAGCAGGAAAAGGGGCGGGACGTCTTTTAATTCTGGATGTGGATTCTGAGAACCACTCAAGTTAGGTCGATGCATACAACGAACGGCACATAAAATACAGCTAGAATTCAACGACAGATAATTCCGATTTTTGCCATATTTCCTTATGAGTTCATAATAGATCTATTTAGGGTGATTACCGGTATTGTGTTTTCAATGGCACTGGGATCAGCGGATTAATATCACAGTTCCCACCCACTCATGATCTGCGGGTTTGCACTGCAAATGCACGCTATTAGATGGAGTTTATGGACGTTAGGGTACTAGGTGGTAACTAGCCCCCCCAAGAACAAGTCTAATTGCCGATACAAAAAAGCAACAATTGCACATTACATGTCACCATTAATATCCGCACTATGAGGAGATTTGATGCAAGGTTCCTCTTTTTAATTCACCTGTACATTAATTTTCTCTGCTGTTCTTTTTCCGTACAATCCATTATGTACAATGACACTACATATTATTTGAATAATGCAAGATTTTAAATCCCAACAGTTTTAAAAATGATATTCAGTAGCAAAAGATTTTTCAATAGTTGTTAATTCAGAAAAAAATATACTAATTGGAATATAATATTGGAATATCACTAATAACATTGGAATATAACATTTAATAACAACAACTCATAACTAATTAATTCAGTGTAACATTGATGTGGCAACGCTTATGCTCTGCTATTGCACAATTCAAATTTGTACATAGGTCACAAATAAAGCTATCCCCAGTAAAAGTGGAGCACAACTCATAAGCCCACCTGTGACTAAAAAAACAGGGGGAGAGATGCCAATTGAAATGCACTCTTAAAAATGTAGTTAGCTATGAATCTATATCAAATCAAATCATATTTCTCACAGGCGCCAAATTGACCTTACTGTGCAATGCTTACTTACAAGCCCTTAACTAACAGCAGTTCAAGAAATAGAGTTAAGAAAATATTTACTAAATAAACTAAAGTAAAAAATGTAAGAAAAAGTAACACAATAAAATAACAATAACAAGGCTATATACAGGCCTTATATACACCATATATATACCAGAACCGGGTCAATGTGCAGGGGTACAGGTTATTCAAGGTAATTTGTACATGTAGGCCCCAGTGATGTACTGGGCTGTATGCACTACCCTCTGTAGCGCCTTACGGTCAGATTCCGAGCAGTTACTATACCAGAGGGTGATGCAACCGGTCAGAATGCTCTCGATGGTGCAGCTGTATAACTTTTTGAGGATCTAGGGACACATGCCAAATCTTATCAGGTCCCCGAGGGGGGAAAGGCCTTCTTCACGACTTTCTTGATGTGTTTGAACCATGATAGTTTGTTGGTGATGTTGACGCCAAGGAACTTGAAACTCTCGACCCGCTCCACTACAGCCCCGTCGATGTGAATGGATGCTTTTGGCCCTCCTTTTCCTGTAGTCCACGATAATCTCCTTTCTCTTGCTCACGTTGAGAGAGGTTGTTGTCTTGGCTCCACACTGCCAGGTCCCTGACCTCCTCCCTTATAGGCTATCTCATCGTTGTCGGTGATCAGGCCTACCACCGTTGTGTCGTCAGCAAACTTAATTATGGTATTGGAGTCGTGCTTGGCCACGCAGTCGTGGGTGATTGGGGAGTACAGGAGGGGACTAAGCACACACCCCTGAGTGGCCCCCGTGTTGATAATCAGCGTGGTGGATGTGTTGTTGCCTACCCTTATTACCTGGGGGCGGCCTGTCAGGAAGTCCAGGATCCAGTTGCAGAGGGAGGTGTTTAGTCCCAGGGTCCTTAGCTTAGTGATGAGCTTTGTGGGCACTATGGTGTTGAACGCTGAGCTTTAGTCAATGAACATCATTCTCACATAGGTGTTTCTTTTGTCCAGGTGGGAAAGGGCATTGTAGAGTGCGATTGAGACTGCATCATCTGTAGATCTGTTAGGGCGGTGTGCAAATTGGAGTGGGTATAGGGTTTCCAGGATGATGGTGTTGATGTGATCCATGACCAGCCTTTCAAAGCACTTCATGGCTACAGTCGTGAGTGCTACGGGGCGATAGTCATTTAGGCAGATTACATTAGTGTTGTATTCGTCGCATGTGACAAATAAAATTTGATTTGATTTAGAGACGGGGTACCCACTTGCAGATGAATTCTCACAAGGAACCCCGATCGCCGTCCCCTGTACCTCTGTCTTTTCCTCACGCAAATGATTTGGGGCTGGTCTCGGAGAAACAGTATATCCTTTGCGTCGGACTCATTAAAGAAAAAATCTTTGTCCAGTTCGAGGTGAGTAATCGCTGTTCTGATATCCAGAAGCTCTTTTCGATCATAAGAGACAGTAGCAGCAACATGTACAAAATAAGTGACAAACAATGCAAAATTGGTAGTAAGGTTGCTCGCTAGCACTCCTAGCAGCTAATGCTAACTAACTAGCTGGCTAGCATTTACTGATAGTGAAGTTGCTAGTTAGCAAGTTAGGATAAACTAGCACTAGCTGTTCTAGTCATTGTCTAAATGACAGGTAGAAACCCATCCATAACCATAAAGGGGTAACTAGCCCCCAGGGGTCAGTTACCCACACTCATCCAACATATTACTACTTTACAAAAAAAATATTTACATTTTTCTCTCTAAACAAGTGGATTATTTATCTTAAGCCGTTCCTATTTGTATATTAAAAACATTATAGTTCTAACTTCATTAGAATATATCTACAACTTTTTCAAAATTTAAAAAATTATAGAGAAACTTACCTCAAAATCGTTTAGTTGAAATATCTCCCAAAGTTGTGATGACACAGAGGGACTTGCCTAGTTAAATAAAGGTTAAATAAAGGTTAAATAAAATAAATAAAAACAATGTGCTGAGCAAGAGCAGTGGCAGCCAGGAAAAGTGTTGGGAAAATAATTTGGTGACATCTTGTGGTCTTAATGTGAATTACAGGGGGTGGGGGAAGTTACCCTCAGGGGGCAAGATACCACCCAGTACCCTATTTTTAATAGGTTAGAACACTGATGACAATTTCTTTGGAGACCATTACAGCATATAAAAAACAACAACATAATAAATAAATAAACAGAACCACCACGACAATAAAGCAAATGTAGAGAGCAAAACTTTTGAAGAAGTGTAATGACATCTTGTGGCCATTTTGCATAATTACAGTCTCAAACGGGGCAGGCCCTCGAGAGCTTTCAGGTCCCTGAAAAAGCTGAGATAAATAACAAATTGAAAATAACAGCAGGAGCTTTAAAATATCAACCACACATTTGAGTCAAGGGAACACACACACATTTGAATCAAGGCCAAGGGAAATACGCAGTGTTTATAAATCCATCAATGATGGGTATGGGACCTGGATATGATGGGATACAATGATGGGTATGGGACCTGGGTATGATGGGATACACATCACTAGAAAGAAGCGGGAGTTTGAGTTTCACTTTCCAAGCGTAGACCTCATTCCCTTTCCATTCTGAGGCGACTGTTGAGGGGTGTCCACTAGATAGCACAGCCACAAAGTATAAATCTGTCTATGTCTGTAGTTAGGTTATATCATAAAAATTCCTGAAAACTAAAATTATATTTTTGGTAATAATTTAAGGTTAGGCATACGTTTAGCAGTGGGATTAAGGTTAGGTTTAAAATCACATTTTATTCAGAAGATACATTTTAGAAGTAGGCGGGGTGGTAACTAGTGACGACCCTGTTGAGGGTTGAGAGGGAGGCTACAGCTAAAGAGAGGACAAAGTCAAACAACAAAGAATCAATAGGCTCAGTCAGTAGTCTGCTCACTTCACTACAAGCCTGCTGCAGACATAAACAAGGTAAGACATTCAGGGTACCGGTATTATAGTTTCTATATAGTTTATATGTCTTTATATATTTGTTTATATTGTAACAACCCTCTAGGACTATCATGCAGGGCCTCGTGGGCAAAGGAGTTGCACCTAGTTCGGCTCTGATAGGCCACTAGGTTTGGGGGTTGAGGGGGTTAGAGAAATGGGAGATAAGAGAACGTAACTCAACCGCATACCCATAGTACACTATCGCAGAAATCTCTCATTGAGTTGGTTTCTTTCCACCATTGGTGGCCAAACCTAAAGGTCCTGATGAGCCGCTGATTGTTAGAGAAGGGTTGGAGTAAAAGCCTGCCACCCAGTAAATCTAAAGAAGGAGTGTTTGCCAAAGTTTTGTGACTTAAGACATAAATATGCCTGGTTAGTTCAACCGTTTCAGCCTACACTTCACTTTTGACCCTGGAAAGAGGAATTTTTATCTGCTCAATCTAATCAGAGATCTAATGAACAGCAGAAGCTTTAAAAGTGCAGCAGCGTGAGGCCGTAGTGAGGGAAGGGCCAACCAAAGTCTACATTGAGAGGGGATACTACGGCTTTCATCACTATTACAACTATGAACGTATGTTACCTTATCCAGACGGGGATGAATACGACACACTGGGAGATCTCAACCACGACAACGCACTTCTTGCTTATGTCACTAAACGCTGCTACAACTCCCTGGATTCTAGGGACAACAAGAGACCGAGTTGTATTCAGAGTCAGACAGGAAGGCTATATGGGATTCAGAGTGGACAAGCTCTACATAACACAGAACCATCCATACAGCCACCCACAAGGAATTGCATACAACCCACGGAACACCCATGAGGTCACACACAACCTCCTACGGGAGATCCAAAGATTCCGGGAACTCCCTGGAATGACGCCAGGTGAAATCCAAAGCTGCTACAAAAGAGATGTGAGTCAGCTGGGGTGCCTCAGCAGGGATAGCACTGCTGCTGATTTTTGTATTCGGTGGAGAGGATTTCATTTGTCCGTACGGTGGACTGCAGGGTGCTGAGGTAATGAGCAACAACTGTCAGGCTGAAGCTGGAAACAAAGAGCACACAGAGAGGGAGAGCCCAGATCAGATGGACGGACATCTCCAGAAGGCTCCTGGACCAGTGGTGCTTTATAAGAACAAGAGAGGCTGGACAACACCGTGGTCAGGGGCGGGGCCCCTGAGAGCTACGACACCTCAGTGCTCCCGAATCCCGGCCTGCAGGCCAGGCTGCACCAGGAGAACTCTCATTGGTTCTAGTGGGGTCCTGAGTTTCACGACGCCAGTGGGGAGGATCCCCCTTATTTATCGCTCTGTGAAGCCAGTCTGCAGCTGGGTTAAAGATGGAAGGTAGCCTAGCAGTTAAGAGTTGTACCAATAACAGAAAGGTTGCTGGTTAGAATCCCTGAACCGACTAGGTGAAAAATATGTTGATCTGCCCTTGAGCAAGGCACTTAACCCTAATTGCTATTGTATGTCGCTCTGGATAAGAGCGTCTGATAATTACTAAAATGTTGTAAAAAGGTCTTGTCTAGGGGTATAACGGGTGTTCAGCACAGAAGGGAAATCATGTTCATTACAACATACATTTAACTGCAGTAGACCACAATCAATTCAAATCACCAGTACATACAGAAAGTATTCAAGCCCCTTGACTTTTTCCACATTTTGCTACGTTACAGCCTTATTAAAAATTGAATTTAATTATGTTTTCCTTTCATCAATCTACACACAATACGGGTTCAAGTCCGGGCTCTGGCTGTGCCACTCAAGGATATTCAGAGACTGTGTGCCTAGGGTTGCTGTTCTGTTGGAAGGTGAACCTTTGCCCCAGTCTGATGCCCTGAGTGCTCTGGAGCAGGTTTTCATCAAGGATCTCTCTGTACTTTGCTCCGTTCATCTTTCCCTCAATCCTGACTAGTCTCCCAGTCCCTGCCGCTGAAAAACATCCCCACAGCATGATGCTGCCACCACCATGATTCACCGTAGGGATGGGGCCAGGTTTCTTCCAGATTTGATGCTTGGCTTTCAGGCCAAAGTTGCATCTTGGTTTCATCAGATCAGAGAATCTTGTTTCTCATGGTCTGAGTCCTTTAGGTGCCTTTTGGCAAACTCCAAGTGGGCTGTCATGTGCCTTTTAATGAGGTGTTGCTTCCGTATGGCCACTCTACCATAAAGGCCTGATTGTTGGAGTGCTGCAGAGATGGTTGTCCTTCTGGAAGGTTCTCCTATCTCCACAGAGGAACTCTGGAGCTTTGTCAGAGTGACCATCGGGTTCTCGGTCACCTCCCTGACCAAGGCCCTTCTCCCCCGATTGCTCAGTTTGGCCGGGTGGTCAGCTCTGGGAAGAGTCTTGGTGGTTCCAAACTTCTTCAATTTAAGAATGGGGACTTTCAAGTCTGCAGACATTTTTTGGTACTCTTCCCTAGATCTGTGCCGCGACACAATCCTGTCTCGGAGCTCTACGGACAATTCCTTCGACCTCATGGCTTGGTTTTTGCTCTGACATGCACAGTCAACTGTGTGCTTTTCCAAATCATGTCTTATCAATTGAATTTACCACAGGTGGACTCCAATCAAGTTGTAGAAACATCTCATCTCAATGGAAACAGGATGCACCGGAGCTCAATTTCAAGTCTCATAGCAAAGGGTCTGAATACTTATGTAAGGTATTTCTGTTTTTTATTCATAATAAATGTACAAACATTCAGAAAAACCCATTTTCGCTTTGTCATTATGGGGTATTGTGTGTAGATTGATGAGAATAATGATTATATATTTATTTTTAAATAAGGCTGCAATGTAACAAAATGTGTCAAAAGTAGAGAGATCTGAATACTTTCCGAATGCATTTTAGGCCTGCTCACCTTCAGCTTATATTCAATGACAGTCATTCTATTTGAAAGTTATTTTTCAGAAAGACAAGAATGTCCACATTCTCTGCTAAGAGGGCAGCTCCGTTAGCTGGAAGTGTTTCCCCTAGGATTTTTTCCAGTAGAGGAAGAGTAGGAGATTGGAGACAATAGATCTTATTTACAGCTACAAAAAGTGCAGTGTATGTAATAGGTAGCTAGAACAATGTTCTATTTTTTTTTTTTTTAAATCAGGGCATAGAACAATGTCAGTGTAACCGTAGATACAAATGTAGTGACAGACAGAACAGAAAATGTAACTTGTATTGTGCATCAATAAAAATAATGATTATATACACCATATGCACATGAACACTGAGCTACACAACTATTTAGACACACTAACAACCTACGAGAGAACAAAACCCCCCCAAAAACAGTAACAGAACAGAGAGGAAAGAGAGAAAAAGAGAGAAAAAAATAAAAAATAAAAAATAAAAAAAGCGAGAGAAAGTATCTCAGAATAGGAGTGCAGATCTAGGATCAGGTCCCCCCTGTCCATAATCTTGTTCACTATGATCTAAAAAGGCCAAGTTGATCTTAGATCAGCACTACCTACTATTCTGAGATACTTTATGAATACAGGCTGATAGAGATTGTAGGGACAGTAACTGGAATGCTGGCCAGGGCTATGTATACAGTCGTGAGAATCTTGTGGAGAATTCTATACTTTCCCCATCACAACACTGTCCATTCCATTAGTCCTGTTGTTGTAGTTGTGACTGCTGGAAGTAGTGACAGAACAATTTTCTGACCTCCTCACCCTGGAGGTGGTCTGAAGTTCCAGAGGGAGAGGGGGCGTGTCCCGCAGTGTGACCAGGCTGGGGGTTCTCACCCTTGGTCACCTCGCCATGCCATTCCCCCCGGAACAAATCTCCATGGGCCTCACACACGTTATGCAGGATGCAGCAGGCCAGGATCATGGTGGGCACCACGTCCAGGCTGCAGTCGTTCCTCTTGCTCAGGCATTGCCAACGCGCCCGCAGGCGAAGAAGTGCCGTTGCCGCCCCACGCCACGCCCGCACAAATCGCTACAGCAGGAGACAAAGTAACCAGGTTAAACGTTAAACAACTATTTTTTTATTTACTGCAGCAAAACTCTGGGTCTACTACAGTCTAATGTGTAAATTTAGCTCACAACTGTGTAAAACGTCTGAAATGTTCACTAAAATTGGGATTTTTATTTTTTAACACGTTACTACTTTGAGTTTAATCCATGAGTGATTCTGTTTTGCGCTGTTGAAAATAAAACCTGCCTGGTTGAAGGCCCTCCGGGCCTCCGCGTGCCCCCCTTCCTCCTCCTCCACATCATCCTCCTCCTTCTTCTTCTTGGAATAGGCCTTCATCAGCCAGGGCTGGAGGGGGTACCCTGGCTCCCCCAACAACACATATCTGGACAAGACAATGTGCTCTCAGTCTATTAGGCTGGTAGGACACAGGTCACCAGAGGGATAACAATAGTAATTGTATCACTGGACTACTATTACTGCTCATACTTATACAAGTAATAATGATAGCACTGTCTAAAAGGGTAAATAACAATATCAATGATACCTCAGTGGTTTTCCCATGAAGCTCGGGGGTGGATCAGGTGACAGCATGCCCTCAGAGGCCGACGCCCAAAGTGCTGAGTTCTGCAAGATGGCTGTCGGCTCAGTGCTGCCAGGGAAACCAGCACAGACGTCCCAGAACTGACCCAGCCCGTTCACAGCCACCTAACAGACAGATAGGAGTGTTACTACCTCACAGGCAGACAGACGACTGTTACTACCTCACAGACAGACAGACGACTGTTACTACCTCACAGACAGGCAGATGAATGTTACTATCTCACAGACAGACAGACGACTGTTACTACTTCACAGACAGGCAGATGAATGTTACTATCTCACAGACAGACAGACGACTGTTACTACTTCACAGACAGGCAGATGAATGTTACTATCTCACAGACAGACAGACGACTGTTACTACTTCACAGACAGACAGACGACTGTTACTACTTCACAGACAGGCAGATGAATGTTACTATCTCACAGACAGACAGACGACTGTTACTACCTCACAGACAGACAGATGAATGTTACTATCTCACAGACAGACAGACGACTGTTACTACCTCACAGACAGGCAGATGAATGTTACTATCTCACAGACAGACAGACGACTGTTACTACCTCACAGACAGGCAGATTAATGTTACTATCTCACAGACAGACAGACGACTGTTACTACCTCACAGACACACAGATGAATGTTACTATCTCACAGACAGACAGACAACTGTTACTACCTCACAGACAGACAGATGAATGTTACTATCTCACAGACAGACAGACGACTGTTACTACTTCACAGACAGGCAGATGAATGTTACTATCTCACAGACAGACAGACGACTGTTACTACCTCACAGACAGACAGATGAATGTTACTATCTCACAGACAGACAGACGACTGTTACTACTTCACAGACAGGCAGATGAATGTTACTATCTCACAGACAGACAGACGACTGTTACTACCTCACAGACAGACAGATGAATGTTACTATCTCACAGACAGACAGACGACTGTTACTACCTCACAGACAGGCAGATGAATGTTACTATCTCACAGACAGACAGACGACTGTTACTACCTCACAGACAGGCAGATGAATGTTACTATCTTACAGACAGACAGATGAATGTTACTATCTCACAGACAGACAGACGACTGTTACTACCTCACAGACAGGCAGATGAATGTTACTATCTCACAGACAGACAGACGACTGTTACTACCTCACAGACAGACAGATGAATGTTACTATCTCACAGACAGACAGACGACTGTTACTACCTCACAGACAGACAGATGAATGTTACTATCTCACAGACAGACAGACGACTGTTACTACCTCACAGACAGGCAGATGAATGTTACTATCTCACAGACAGACAGACGACTGTTACTACCTCACAGACAGGCAGATGAATGTTACTATCTTACAGACAGACAGATGAATGTTACTATCTCACAGACAGACAGACGACTGTTACTACCTCACAGACAGGCAGATGAATGTTACTACCTCACAGACAGACAGATGAATGTTACTATCTCACAGACAGGCAGGCAGTCAGACACAACCATATACTGTAACACTTCAATTAAATGCAGAGTCTCAAATAGCCACCTGACCCTTTCAATAGCCGGGCATCGGCACAAATTTCAGCAAATGTGTGCCTAAATTAATTGTTATAGGCACACACTCTCCATGGTGCTGAACCGCAAAATCGTGGGTTTATGATAGGCAGCCTAGTCTTTGCAAGTCTGATCTGCGAAGGATGTTATTCTAATGTTTATATTGGTCATACTGGTCACAATAAATGGCGTGGTAGTCTTTTCAACATTTTATTGAGCAAAAATAGACGCTTGGCTCATTTACAAGCTTGTCTCTAATAAGAGCTGGCTGTGTTCAGCGATTGAAGCAAATAAAAGCCCGGGCTATTTATTGCAGCAGAGGTCCTGTCTTACCTGGGAGACCACAGAGAGCCACCCGCCTGGGTTGGCGTAGTTGGCCACGTTAGTGGACGGCGTGAGGATGGCAGTGTGGAGGGTTGCCACGGCGCCCACGCAGTGAGGGAAGCCCCAGCGAGATAGGAAGTGACGTGCAGAGTCTTCTACTTCCTGTACGCTGGGCGAGCATAGGTAGACGGGCCGGAGTAGTGTGACGATGGCGTGACAAACGTCCCTCACACACTTACACACCGTGGAGCTGCCCACTCCAAACAGCCCACTGATGGTGCGGTACTCAATGTTGGACGCCAGCCGCCACAGGGCAACCGCCACACGCTTCTCCAGCGGAAGCGCCCGGCGGAAGTGGGTGTCCTGGCGAGCCAGGCGGGGTTTCAGCTTGCCACAAAGGAAGAAGAAGGTCTCCCGGCTCATGCGGAACTTCTCCAGCCAATCAGAGGGCTGGAACTCAGTCATCACTACCCGCTCCCACCAATCAGTGCACTCCGTGCTGGTCCAGGGTCGGGTACGGATGTCACAGCTGCAGCGTACGTCTCGAGCTGTCAGCATCTGGAGAGAGAAAGAGAGGGGGGGGGGGGGGGGGGGTCTTTGTTTTACCAGTGATACAAATCAGTATTATAAATCGGGTGGTTTATTAAGCCCTGAATGCTTATTGGCAGGTGGGGCCCTTTTTGAGCCCCACCTGTTTAGCAAAATAAATTATATATATACACACACACATATATAGATCCAGTTGCAGAGGGAGGTGTTTAGTCCCAGAGTCCTTAGCTTAGTTATGAGCTTCGTGGGCACTATGGTATTGAACGCTGAGCTGTAGTCGATCAACAGCATTCTCACATACAGTGCTGTGAAAAAGTATTTGCCCCCTTCCTGATTTCTTATATTTTTGCACATTTGTCACACTTAAATGTTTCAGATTATCAAACAAATTTTAATATTACACCAAGATAACACAAGTAAACACAAAATGCAGTCTTTAAGTGATACTTTAATGTATTAAGGGAAAAAGCTATCCGAACCTTCATGGCCCTATGTGAAAAAGTAATTGCCCCCCCCCCCCCCCTTGTTAAATCATGAATTTACTGTGGTTAATCACATTTTTTTGGAAAGCTGAGTTCAATTTCACTAGCCACACCCAGGCCTGATTACAGCAAGACCTGTTGAATCAAGAAATCACTTAAATAGAACCTGTCTGACAAAGTGAAGTAGGCCAAAAGATCTCAAAAAACAAGACATCATGCCACGATCCAAAGAAATTCAGGAACAGATGAGAAACAAAGTAATTGACATCTATCAGTCTGGAAAGGGTTACAAAGCCATTTCTAAAGCTTTGGGACTCCAGCTAACCACCGTGAGAGCCATTATCCACAAATGGAGGTCGGATGGTGCCGGCTCAGCGCTGCTGGTCACCAGTACGCCTCCTTGGACCAGGATATCCTGCGCCGGCTCTGCGCACTGTGTCTCCGAAGCGTCTGCACAGCCCAGTGCGTCCTGTGTCAGCGCCCCGCATTTGCAGGGCGAAAATAAACATCCAGCCAGGACGGGTCATGCCAGCTCTACGCTCCAGACCTCCAGTGCGTCTCCACAGTCCTGTACGTCCTGTGCCTCCTCCCCGCACTCGCCCTGAGGTGCGTGTCATCAGCCCGGTAACACCAGTACCGGTCCCACGCATCAGGCCTCCAGTGTGCCTCCACAGTCCAGAGCTTCCGGCGACAGTTCCCAGTCCAGAGCTTCCTGCGACAGCTTCCAGTCCGGAGTTTCCGGCGACAGTTTCAAGTCCGGAACCTCCAACGACGGTCCCCAGTCCGGGACCTAAGGCGATGATGATCCACGGTCCGGTTCCACAAAGGCGGAGAGATCAGCGTAAAGAGGGGGGGGTAGCATCCAGAACCGGAGCCGCCACCGAGGGTAGATGCCCACCCGGACCCTCCCTTATAGGTTCAGGTTTGCGGCCGGGAGTGCGCACCTTTGGTACTGTAATGCCCTGACCTGAGATATCTGTTTTCTCTATATTTTGGTTAGGTCAGGGTGTGACTAGGGTGGGTACGCTAGTTTTTGTATTGTCTAGGGTTTATTGTATGTCTAGAGTTTTTGTAAATGTGAATTGAATGTAGGAGAATATAACACAATAGATCTGGTTTAGATAATACAATGAAAAAAAACATACGTTTATTTTTATTGTTGTATCATCATCTTTAAAATGAACAAGATAAAATAAACATTCAGATAGGATGATGGGGACAATTTCAGTGAAAAATATAAGAGGGCAACAGCACTTGTGCAAAGTTTCAGAATAACTTCCAAAATGAGTGTGCTACATGACATGTATCATGAAGTCACCCAGGTGTCCCACACAAGTAGCCCAAATGTACCCAAGTGGCCAAATTGGTGAAGGTATACAAATAACTATATACAAAATGCCAAAATGGTATTCTAACACACCCCCCCAAAAATGGAGAAAAAAATATATACATTTACAAAATAACATGGGTAACTATTTGCACACTTTCAAAATTTGGAAGACCCTCAGTCCTCTATCAAATCAAATTTATTCATATAGCCCTTCGTACATCAGCTAATATCTCAAACTGTTGTACAGAAACCCAGTCTAAAACCCCAAACAGCAAGCAATGCAGATGTAGAAGCACGGTGGCTAGGAAAGACTCCCTAGAAAGGCCAAAACCTAGGAAGAAACCTAGAGAGGAACCAGGCTATGAGGGGTGGCCAGTCCTCTTCTGGCTGTGCCGGGTGGAGATTATAACAGAACATGGCCGAGATTTTCAAACGTTCATAGATGACACGCAGGGTCAAATAATAATAATCACAGTAGTTGTAGAGGATGCAACAGGACAGCACCTCAAGAGTAAATATGAACAGTTTAGGGTCCCATAGCTGCAGGCAGAACAGTTGAAACTGGAACAGCAGCAAGGCCAGGCGGACTGGGGACAGCAAGGAGTCATCATGCCAGGTAGTCCTGACGCATGTTCCTAGGGCTCAGGTCCTCAGAGAGAGAGAAAGAGAGAATTAGAGAGAGCATACTTAAATTCACACAGGACACCGGATAAGACAGAAGAAGTACTCCAGATATAACAGACTGACCCTAGCCCCCCCGACACAAACTACTGCAGCATAAATACTGGAGGCTGAGACAGGAGGGGCAGGAGACACTGTGGTCCCATCCGATGAGACTCCCGGACAGAACAGGAAGGATATAACATCACCCACTTTGCCAAAGCTCTACACAATATTGTGCTGCCGAGTTATAATAAACAGATTATATATATATATATACAGGGAACATAAGGTTGAATATATTATTATAGACCTGCTACATCTACTGTCTCTTATATATTATATTATGACAAACCAGCTAGATCTACTGTCTTTATTATATTACAACAGACCAGATGTATCTACTGTCTCCATTTCACTTTGGCCATTGTTGTGGGCCTGCCCTCCTCTCAACAGCCTCAAATAGGCTATTTCATTTCACAAATATATTTTATATTATTAATTTCAAACAACGGCATTAGCATGAGAAGAACTTACCAGTCCAAAACGGTGACGTTGTTCCTCTTCTGCAGGCATTTTACAGATTATACACAGTGGCTACAACGGTGTCCTCTCAGTTCAAAAAATATTCCTCCACTTGGGAATCGCTAAATTAATCGTCCTACAACAATCTCTGTCTCACTTTTCCGATCAATTTCTTCTAAAATTGTGTGTACATCTGTACAGCTAGACTTAGATTTAGCTTTCCCTGACTTAGTCGCTATACGGATTGATACAGTGCCTTGCGAAAGTATTCGGCCCCCTTGAACTTTGCGACCTTTTGCCACATTTCAGGCTTCAAACAAAGATATAAAACTGTATTTTTTTGTGAAGAATCAACAACAAGTGGGACACAATCATGAAGTGGAACGACATTTTTTGGATATTTCAAACTTTTTTAACAAATCTAAAAAACTGAAAAATTGGGCGTGCAAAATTATTCAGCCCCCTTAAGTTAATACTTTGTAGCGCCACCTTTTGCTGCGATTACAGCTGTAAGTCGCTTGGGGTATGTCTCTTTTTTCCCATTCCTCCTTGCAAAACAGCTCGAGCTCAGTGAGGTTGGATGGAGAGCATTTGTGAACAGCAGTTTTCAGTTCTTTCCACAGATTCTCGATTGGATTCAGGTCTGGACTTTGACTTGGCCATTCTAACACCTGGATATGTTTATTTTTGAACCATTCCATTGTAGATTTTGCTTTATGTTTTGGATCATTGTCTTGTTGGAAGACAAATCTCCGTCCCAGTCTCAGGTCTTTTGCAGACTCCATCAGGTTTTCTTCCAGAATGGTCCTGTATTTGGCTCCATCCATCTTCCCATCAATTTTAACCATCTTCCCTGTCCCTGCTGAAGAAAAGCAGGCCCAAACCATGATGCTGCCACCACCATGTTTGACAGTGGGGATGGTGTGTTCAGGGTGATGAGCTGTGTTGCTTTTACGCCAAACATAACGTTTTGCATTGTTGCCAAAAAGTTCAATTTTGGTTTCATCTGACCAGAGCACCTTCTTCCACATGTTTGGTGTGTCTCCCAGGTGGCTTGTGGCAAACTTTAACCGACACTTTTTATGGATATCTTTAAGAAATGGCTTTCTTCTTGCCACTCTTCCATAAAGGCCAGATTTGTGCAATATACAACTGATTGTTGTCCTATGGACAGAGTCTCCCACCTCAGCTGTAGATCTCTGCAGTTCATCCAGAGTGATCATGGGCCTCTTGGATGCATCTCTGATCAGTCTTTTCCTTGTATGAGCTGAAAGTTTAGAGGGACAGCCAGGTCTTGGTAGATTTGCAGTGGTCTGATACTCCTTCCATTTCAATATTATCGCTTGCACAGTGCTCCTTGGGATGTTTAAAG
The DNA here is from genome assembly GCF_045791955.1 of Oncorhynchus clarkii lewisi. Classification (NCBI taxonomy): domain Eukaryota; kingdom Metazoa; phylum Chordata; class Actinopteri; order Salmoniformes; family Salmonidae; genus Oncorhynchus; species Oncorhynchus clarkii. The sequence continues at coordinate 17,631,311 of NC_092164.1, read as the reverse complement.
CTTGGGAAATCTTTTTGTATCCAAATCCGGCTTTAAACTTCTTCACAACAGTATCTCGGACCTGCCTGGTGTGTTCCTTGTTCTTCATGATGCTCTCTGCGCTTTTAACGGACCTCTGAGACTATCACAGTGCAGGTGCATTTATACGGAGACTTGATTACACACAGGTGGATTGTATTTATCATCATTAGTCATTTAGGTCAACATTGGATCATTCAGAGATCCTCACTGAACTTCTGGAGAGAGTTTGCTGCACTGAAAGTAAAGGGGCTGAATAATTTTGCACGCACAATTTTTCAGTTTTTGATTTGTTAAAAAAGTTTGAAATATCCAATAAATGTCGTTCCACTTCATGATTGTGTCCCACTTGTTGTTGATTCTTCACAAAAAAATACAGTTTTATATCTTTATGTTTGAAGCCTGAAATGTGGCAAAAGGTCACAAAGTTCAAGGGGGCCGAATACTTTCGCAAGGCACTGTATATGAACAGCTGAATCTGCGCGTTTACCAAAAACAGCGCTGTGCGTAAAATGCGTAGCTCCTTCCGGAATAAAACTTCAATAGCGAATTACTCTTTACGTTGGAGTTTACGACATGGGTTGGTCTTCCAACACACAACCATTGCATATTGCCGCTTACCTCAGCTCATTGGCTATCTACCCAGCTAGATTTCAAGACGATCAATGGTCATTGGGTTAAAATACAGTCAACCAACGAGACAGTGGGCATGTAATTGGTGCACAATGAGCTCGTCACTTGTTATTTTCCAATCTTCCAACTTTCCAACTTGACAGAGCTTGAGAGGATCTGCAGAGAATGGGAAAAGTGTCATACCCAAGAAGACTTGAGGCTGTAATCACTGCTTCAACAAAGTATTGAGTAAAGGGTACTTATGTAAATGTGATATAATTTTTTTGCTATTTAATAAAATAAAAAAACTAAACTTGTTTTTGCTTTGTCAATTTCGGTAATTGTGTGTAGATTGATGAGCATTTCAAAATATATATATATATTTTACATTAAGGCTGTAACCTAACAAAATTTGAAAAATGTCAAGGAGTCTGAATACTTTCCGAAGGCACTGTAAGCCCTAACAGTTTGTGGGCACCGTCTGTCACCGTTATAGTGCAATTAATGTATGTAGTGTGTAGTGTTGTGCCATGCTGGCATGGCAAAAATGGGGTTTGCCCCTCCAAGATTTACATGCTAAAATTGCCACTGATTGGCCATATACCACACGCGCTCGTGAATGCTTATGGGCGCTGTTAAATTACGTTTTGCTAGGTCATTGTTCACTGGTAAGTATCTGCATCTGGTGCAAAATGTTACATTTCTGAATCCAGCAATATAAAGTTACTTTTGAGACTTTCGTGTCAAGCCTATCCAAAACCTTCACCGTTAATGCCTAAACGTAACATTAAACACTTCTTAATTTGACGTTTACAACCACTTCGAAATTATAATTGAGAAACACGGTTGAACGTCTTATGTGACACAGAGTTTATTGCTTTGTTTATGCGTGTACGTTTAGCTATTCGTGTATGGAACGCAGTCCAATGAACTTCAATATAAATGGCTTGGTTTAGCTTTGTCAGATTACAGTACCATGAGCATTCGCCTCTGTCTTTGGAAGAAGTATTGTCTGTGGCGGATACGTCTCTTCACCTCATTGAGTCTCTGTGTATCCGCGTTGTTTATGTCTCTTCGGCGCTTCATCAGCATATAGGTCATAAGAAACATTAACGGCTGAAGCTTGTCTTCATCAGCCATTTTAATATATTTCAACAGTTGAAGAGCTTCTCACAAATTGACAAAAGCAAACATGATTTCTAACCATTGAGGTACATAAGGTTCTAACGTGCAATGGGCGGTTCGGTCGTGAACTCTGTTGCAGGAAGATTAGAACAACGCCAGGTTGAACTTCCGGTAGTATTTTCCCATGAATTTCACAATAAAAGTTTTACTGCTAATGCTAAATGTTATAGCGAACAGATTAGGCTATATTTTTTGTCCACAAAAAAAGTACTTGAATAAATATGATTTACTTTAATTTAACAAGACGAACAGTTTAGGAATAGGATGTAGATCTCAGTATTTTAACCAACCAACCACACCAAAGAATAAAGATATGATCAAACATGTCCAATGTTATCCATCATGTACAATAACGGAAACGGAGGCATTCATATGACATCCATTAAAAAAAAAACTTTAATAAAACAAGATATGTACTTTGATGAATTCAGTCAAAAACAGATGTGACCTATTTAAATACTGTATTTTAAACAAATAGCAGTTTTGGTGGGCTTTCTGTACATATAGACGGCAGTGTCCCAAATGTCGCAGGGACTGCAGTCTTAATAAATCACTAAATATTATGAGTAATACACAATGGTGTGGGCTAACTGAAGCCAGCAGTGTCCTGGAGGGTAGGTCGCTGCAAGTGGAAGGTGGAATGTTGTTAGAAATCTGGTTCTGATGTTTTTCCCTCAACAAAAATCTGGTTCTGACACTTTTCCCTCAACACAGGGGCACTATCAAGTTGTCACCTTCTTGCTTCATCTATGGTGTTGTGTTGTCACAAGTAAAAAGAGAAGACTTTACAAATTATTTCATTTTCAAATATATACAAACAAGGAGCCCACTGAGTTCAGACCTTGGCACCTTTACTCATGTATTCCTAACGTATTCATGTTGTGATGTGTGAAAACAGAAAAAAATATACAGAAAATGATGACACAATGACAGTTTTCTATTTGTTGTGAAAGCATCTCATATGTCTTCTCAAGTTTACTTTGAAAAAGAAGCAACTGCCACTCTGTCTACTATCAAATCAAATTGATTTATAAAGCCCGTCTTTCATCAGCTAATATCTCAAAGTGCTGTACAGAAACCCAGCCTAAAACCCCACATAAACTACTGCAGCATAAATACTGGAAGCTGAGACAGGAGGGGTCGGGAGACACTGTGGCCCCATCCGACGATACCCCCGGACAGGGCCAAACAGGCAGGATATAACCCCACCCACTTTGCCAAAGCACAGCCCTCACACCACTAGAGGGATATCTTCAACCACCAACTTACCATCCTGAGACAAGGCTGAGTATAGCCCACAAAGATCTCCGCCACGGCACAACCCATGGTTGGTGCCAACTATAAAATGTCTCCCCTGTGTGAACAGTCTGATGGTATTTTAAATGGCTATGGAAGGCAAAGCATTTATTGCATATTGGACACCTGTATGATTTCTTCCATGTGTGTATGGTCTTATTAATTCTAAGGCCCTGTGATCGAGTGAAGCATTTCCCACAGTCTATGCAGCAATATAAGGTTTCTCCAGTCTGTGAGATATCATGTGTGTCGTTAAGTTTAGTTTCTGGTTGACGCATTTGCCACAGTCTTTGCAGCAATATAATTTCTCTCTTGTATGTATGTTTCGCCAAGTCTTCCTTTCTTTCAAAACATTTGCCACAGACTTTACAGTAATTTGGTTTCCTTGAGTGCACACTTGAATGTCTGGTCAAGCATGCCTTCATTCTGTAGCATTTGCCACATTCTTTGCAAGGATGCGGTCTTTCATCTATGTGACTGGTTTAATCTTATTTGAAATTGCTCACTATGAAGTTTCAGAGTTTCCTAATTCCTACCAGCACATGAATGTGGCATACGTCATTCAGTGACAAACACATCAAGAGCTGTAATTTGGTCGTTACTAGCATCTATGGCCGCAGTCATAAACCCTGCCCATTTCTACGATTTAACTTCTGAAAATGGGATTTAAAACCTAACCCTAACCTAACTTTTACCTTTATTTTATCAGGGAGTCATACTGAGACCAAGGTCTCTTACAGATGAGCCCTGAATGACATAAAATGCAAGTAGAAAGAAAAACCCGCTCATAAAAAAAACATATTCATCAGTAATATGGTGCTCAGTCAGTTTTCTCAATTGCCCTAGAAGCAACAGAACATACAATTTAACAACATTTAGAAGATTGTTCCACAAATAAGGTGCAAGAAAGATGAATCTGCTTTTAGTGAACTCGGTTGAGACCAAATTAATTTCCAGACTTAGCTGAGACTGGGTGTAGCAACTAGTATGTCTAAAGTTTAGTAACGATGTTAGGTACAGTAGGCCTTTTTGTAAAAGGGCTTTTATAAATGAAAACATAGCAATGTAGCAACCTACATGCAGTGGTGAATACTAAAATTGTCGCCCGTAATAAAGCGCAGTGTGCTATGATACACTGCATCTAACTGATTTAATGAAGTGGCAGCTGCTTTCATATACACTGCTCAAAAAAATAAAGGGAACACTAAAATAACACATCCTAGATCTGAATGAATGAAACATTCTTATTCTTATTAAATACTTCTTTCTTTACATAGTTGAATGTGCTGACAACAAAATCACACAAAAATAATCAATGGAAATCAAATTTATCAACCCATGGAGGTCTGGATTTGGAGCCACACTACAGGCGGATCCAACTTTGATGTAATGTCCTTAAAACAAGTCAAAATGAGGCTCAGTAGTGTGTGTGGCCTCCACGTGCCTGTATGACCTCCCTACAACGCCTGGGCATGCTCCTCTTGAGGTGGCGGATGGTCTCCTGAGGGATCTCCTCCCAGACCTGGACAAAAGCATCCGCTCCATCCACCAACGCCACGTTGCACCACAGACTGTCCAGGAGTTGGCGGATGGAGCGAGACATGATGTCCCAGATGTGCTCAATTGGATTCAGGTCTGGGGAACGGGCGGGCCAGTCCATAGCATCAATGCCTTCATCTTGCAGGAACTGTTGACACACTCCAGCCACATGAGGTCTAGCATTGTCTTGCATTAGGAGGAACCCAGGGCCAACCGCACCAGCATATGGTCTCACAAGGGGTCTGAGGATCTCATCTCGGTACCTAATGGCAGTCAGGCTACCTCTGGCGAGCACATGGAGGGCTGTGCGGCCCCCCAAAGAAATGCCACCCCACACCATAACTGACCCATCGCCAAACCGGTCATGCTGGAGGATGTTGCAGGCAGCAGAACGTTCTCCACAGCGTCTCCAGATTCTGTCACGTCTGTCACATGTGCTCAGTGTGAACCTGCTTTCATCTGTGAAGAGCACAGGGCGCCAGTGGCAAATTTGCCAATCTTGGTGCTCTCTGGCAAATGCCAAACGTCCTGCACGGTGTTGGGCTGTAAGCACAACCCCCACCTGTGGACGTTGGGCCCTCATACCACCCTCATGGAGTCTGTTTCTGACCGTTTGAGCAGACACATGCACATTTGTGGCCTGCTGGAGGTCATTTTGCAGGGCTCTGGCAGTGCTCCTCCTGCTCCTCCTTGCACAAAGGCGGAGGTAGCGGTCCTGCTGCTGGGTTGTTGCCCTCCTACGGCCTCCTCCACGTCTCCTGATGTACTGTCCTGTCTCCTGGTAGCTCCTCCATGCTCTGGACACTACGCTGACAAACACAGCAAACCTTCTTGCCACAGCTCGCATTGATGTGCCATCCTGAATGAGCTGCACTACCTGAACCACTCGTGTGGGTTGTAGACTCCGTCTCATGCTACCACTAGAGTGAAAGCACTGCCAGCATTCAAAAGTGACCAAAACATCAGCCAGGAAGCATAGGAACTGAGAAGTGGTCTGTGGTCACCACCTGCAGAACCACTCCTTTATTGGGGGTGTCTTGCTAATTGCCTATAATATCCACCTGTTGTCTATTCCATTTGCACAACAGCATGTGAAATTTATTGTCAATCAGTGTTGCTTCCTAAGTGGACAGTTTGATTTCACAGAAGTGTGATTGACTTGGAGTTACATTGTGTTGTTTAAGTGTTCCCTTTATTTTTTTTGAGCAGTGTATTTTATTATGGCCATTAAATTGTTAACATTAAACGACTTACATAAAGATTAGGATGTTGTACGCATGTTGTATGTTGTAATCGGTATCGGTTTAACTGAAAATAAACGAATCAGTAAAATGACGGGGAAACAGCATTGTTTTTCTTATTAGTCAAGGTCTCCTTGATAACCATTATCCACATTTTACTATAAACTGACCACACTGATCAACACATTGTTAGGAGAGGGAGTCATGGGGTGTCTGTGTGTGGTATTGAGAAGTATTTATCTACCTAGACTAGTTCTGACTGCTTCAGATGAAGCGGATCTGTGTGTGTGTGTGTGTGTGTGTGTGTGTGTGTGTGTGTGTGTGTGTGTGTGTGTGTAATGTGGTGCATATATTCCGTGGTCCTGTGTTTTTGTAGAGCCAGGGTGGTAGGAGTTATGAAAACAACATTACCCAGGATACACATCTCTCGGGTCATAGGTCGAACCCTTGGGGGATTGTGGGAAGGCCTGACTGCGGTGGAGAGCGGATCTAGGGGAGAAGTGTGTGTTTGTATGTTTGTGTATGATGAACCTGACTTAAGACGGGAAGATGTGTTTGTGAGTGATGTCATAGCAACCGTAACTTTAATATTGCAGATAGATTGTGGCTTCTATCAATGTAATTGTCTGTATCATTTTCAATCGCCCATATATTTTTTTAGTAAATAAACCCTTTTTCAGGACCCTGTCTTTCAAAGATAATTTGTAAAAATCCAAAGAACTTCACATATATTCATTGTAAAGTGTTTGAACACTGTTTCCCATGCTTGTTCAATGAACCATAAACAATTGAGGGCCTAAAAGTCAAGGGATTAAAGACAAAAATAACAATGTATGCTATTGACTCAAGTTCCCTTGGGTCCTCAATCTTCAACCTTGAAGGGGCTCATTGAGGACCTGGATAATTTCTCCAGTTTCTCTGGACTTAAACCCAACTACAGTTGAAATTGGAAGTTTACATACATCTTAGCCAAATACATTTAAACTCAGTTTTTCACAATTCCTGACATTTAATCCGAGTAACAATTCCCTGTTTTAGGTCAGTTAGGATCACCAATTTATTTTAAGAATGTGAAATGTCAGAATAATAGTAGAGAGAATGATTTATTTCAGCTTTTATTTATTTCATCACATTCATCACATTCATCACATTCCCAGTGGGTTCCCAGAAGTTTACATACACTCAATTAGTACTTGGTAGAATTGCCTTTAAATGGTTTAACTTGGGCCAAATGTTTTGGGTAGACTTCCACAAGCTTCCCACAATAAATTGGGTAAATTTTGGCCCATTCCTCCTGACAGAGCTGGTGTAACTGAGTCAGGTTTGTAGCCCCCCTTGGTCACACATGCTTTTTCAGTTCTGCCCACAAATTGTTCTATAGGATTGAGGTCAGGGCTTTGTGATGGCCACTCCAATACCTTGACTTTGTTGTCCTTAAGCCATTTTGCCACAACTTGGAAGTCCCATTTGCGACCAAGCTTTCACTTCCTCACTGATATCTTGAGATGTTGCTTCAATATATCCACATAATTTTCTTGCTTCATGGTGCCATCTATTTTATGAAGTGCACCAGTCCCTCCTGCAGAAAAGCACCCTCACAACATGATGCTGCCACCCCCGTGCTTCACGGTTGGGATGGTGTTCTTCGGCTTGCAAGCCTCCCCATTTTCCCTTCAAACACAAAGATTGTCATTATGGACAAACAGTTCTATTTTTGTTTCATCAGATCAGAGGACATTTCTCCAAAAAGTACGATCTTTGTCCTCATGTGCAGTTGCAAACCGTGGTCTGGCTTTTTTATGGAGGTTTTGGAACAGTGGCCACTGGAACAGTGGCTTCTTCCTTGAAGAGCGGCCTTTCAGGTTATATCGATATAGGACTCATTTTACTGTGGATATAAATACTTTTGTACCTGTTTCCTCCAGCATCTTCACAAGGTCCTTTGCTGTTGTTCTGGGATTGATTTGCACTTTTCGCACCAAAGTACGTTCATCTATAGGAGACAGAACGCGTCTCCATCCTGAGAGGTATGACGGCTGCGTGGTCCCATGGTGTTTATACTTGCGTACAATTGTTTGTACAGATGAACGTGGTACCTTCAGGCATTTAGAAATTGCTCTCAAGGATGAACCAGACTTGTGGAGGTCTACAATAGTTTTGTCTGAGGTCTTGGCTGATTTCATTTTCCCATGATGTCAAGCAAAGAGGCGGAGTTTGAAGGTAGGCCTTGAAATACATCCACAGGTACACCTCTAGTTGACTCAAATGATGTCAAGTAGCCTATCAGAAGCTTCTAATGCCATGACAACATTTTATGGAATTTTCCAAGCTGTTTAAAGGCACAGTCAACTTTGTGTATGTAAACTTCTGACCAACTGGAATTGTGATACAGTGAATTATAGTTGAAATAATCTGTCTGTAACCAATTGTTGGAAAATTTGTGTGTCATGCACAAAGTAGATCCTAACCAAGTCCGAGTCCTAAACGACTTGCCAAAACAAACTATAGTTAAGACATTTATGGAGTGGTTGAAAAACTAATTTGGAATGGCAAACCAGATAAAGTTAAACGAGCATATTTATATAACCCATGAGTTTGTAGGGTTAAAACTACTAAATATTACGGCATTAAAACTCTTAAACTCCCCCATTGTATCTACATCCAAATTGGTTTTCTAGCAAGCTACTAAGAGAGGCCCATCCTGTTTGAGTGGGCTCTTTGCCTTTTTGCATATTAAAACCTTCCATTTTCATTGGAATCACAATGGATCCCTGTTTTAAAGTACTACAATTTCATCCTCCAGAAAATTCAAATTTTACTGCAAATAATATGGTGTACTGATAGAGAGGGGAAAAAACTGTTGTCAAAAGGTTTGACACAATCTTTTTGTTTCAATTTAAGCTATTACATAAAATACTTGCTACAAAAATAATGCTCAATATATATGGGACATTGAACAGTCAGCCTTGTGCAGACTTTGCCACGAGGAAGCAGAATCACTAGGATATATTTTCTGGTTCTGTCTATTGGTGGCTCACTTTGAGTCGGGTCCAGGGATGGTTGTTATGTCATAATATCAGGGACATGGAAACTGTATTGTTAGGAGATCGATGTTTTTTCAGATCAGTCAATGGAAAATATGATTATACTCTTGGGTAAAGTATTTATTTTTTTGGCAATATCGGTAGAAATGTTACAAGGACTCAAAATACATCGTAAAATGGAGGGATGTATTGCAAAAGGAAATATGAAAATGGCATTATACAGGGAAAGATGGGTTCATCTGTGGACATTGGAGGGTGGGAGTTAAAATCAGAATGAAGGGTGGATTGGCCGCTGTGGGTGACAATCCAGCACTTGAAGGGGAAATTAAGAATATATGTATAATTGTTTAAATACAGATATCGTAGATGTGAGCGAAAATAGCTGTAAGTAGCAGTAGAAGTATTGTTGTCCGTTAGTTTACTCCAAGCAGGGTCGGGATGGTAGGGTAACATTGCATTTTTACAAGTCATTGGAACAAATACAAGAACAGAGTTTGGTTAAGTTTGTATGTATATGAGCAATACGAGTCTAAAACCACAGAATATTAAACTGGTCATTCAAAAGTTACAATGGTTTGAGCCATTTTTGCTACTGTATGCATCTTACACAACCAGGCCAAATAAAACATGATCATCATACAGTATGCTGTATAAAGAGTTTGGCTAACTTTCTATGGATCTAATTTAACTGCACTGTATAAGTATCTGAATATGTAATAGTGTGTAACCCGTGGAAGAGTGGCTGCTGCATGTGCAACAGCTAATGGGGATCCTAATAAACTAAACTATGGATGTAATTGTTTCTCTATGGCTGTGGACACTTCTAGAATCTTCCCTGTGATGACAGAGACCTAATGTGCAGCCATTATCCAATCGTTGCCTCTTTCACCAAGTGTGCGCAGACACCATTCTGTTGGGAGGCGTGGTAACCGGTGCTTAGGACCATCTTGGTAACCACATTGTCGTAGATACGGTTGTCGTGGCGAGGCAGGAAGCCCCTCTGCAGCTTGTGCTCCAGGTGCATGTGGTTCTGAGGGGGGAGACCAAGGCACGCTCTGAAAGGGAAAAGGGATACCTAGTCAGTTGCAAAACTGAATGCATATAACCACAGAGACCGGCACAACATTATTATTGGACAAGAGAGACAGGAAGTTCAGTAACAAACATTACGATTGGTGACAAATCCCTAACAAGACAGGGTGGTAGGTGTTCTGACCTCATGATGTTCTCAATGCAGGCTCTCTGTCTGAAGTAGGCATTGACCAGCGGGGCCCCAGGGGGGACGAGGGGAGCTTTACACATGAAGGAGAGGATAGCCAGGACACTGTGGAAGGACTGGAAGGTCTCTGATCCTTGGGGCCGAACACATACACGCTGACACAACTCTGTAAGGAGGACCAGGTCCAGGATGATAGGACTGGCTAGCAGAGAGTCCTGGAGAGAGACACCTTTGTTAGAGAAATTAGGTCGAGGTGTAGGTGTGTGTGTGTGTGTGTGTGTGACTCACCTCACAGGTGTTGTGCATTGCGATAGTGTTGGTTCCTCCCATCATGATCTCAGAGGTGTATTCATCCATCGCCCTCTTACTGTCCCCCACATACGGCACATACTTAATCACCACCTACACACACAGCAAGACAACTGAGTCAAGTATTTCTCAAGAAAAACTACAGATACTTTCTGCCCCTTAGTAAAACAAAATGCAGTGCTATTGATATCTACCAGGTATGAAAAAAAACACACATTCAACTCTTAACTCAGATCAAGTGTCTCTGTGTTACACACACACACACACAAAAAAAACGCAAACTTACACAGTGGTCAGGTTTCTCCCCTTTGCGGTACAGTATAGGGTTGGAGTTGACCATGTCATCCACCACATTGCTCTTGGAGATCTCCTTGGAGCGGAACTGCTGCGGTGCTGAGAGGTTCATACCATCATTGTTGCCAAGGTGATTGTAGCTGACAATGGAGGTGGGCTGTCATGGCAACACGTTATTGTACAGTCTGGTATTAACCTAGTGTTTACACACATGAAATTGCCCTTATACCTGGGTAATATCGTTGTAATAAGTGTTTTAACATGTTGTATAGTAATTTTAGAATAACTTAGTAATTGTATAATTATGTACTTCGTCATTATACAAGTGGAAAGGGACGGTTCATATAACAGAAGTACGATTAAAGTACGATTTTTACCCCTTTTTCTCCCCAATTTCGTAGTATCCAATTGTTGTAGTAGCTACTATCTTGTCTCATCGCTACAACTCCCGTACGGGCTCGGGAGAGACAAAGGTTGAAAGTCCTCCGATACACAACCAACCAAGCCGCTGCTTCTTTAACACAGCGCACATCCAACCCGGAAGCCAGCCGCACCAATGCGCAGGAGGAAACACCGTGCACCTGGCCACCTTGGCTAGCGTACACTGCGCCCAGCCCGCCACAGGAGTCGCTGGTGCGCGATGAGACAAGGACACCCCTACCGACCAAGCCCTCCCTAACCCGGGCGACGCTAGGCCAATTGTGCGTCGCCCCACGGACCTCCCGGTCGCGGCCGGTTACGACAGAGCCTGGGCGCGAACCCAGGACTCTGATGGCACAGCTGGCGCTGCAGTACAGCGCCCTTAACCACTGCGCCACCCGGGAGGCCCACGATTAAAGTAAATTAATGAACTGGGTCGACCTCTCACCTTGATCCCAGCACTGATGAGGAAGTCGACCAGGACTGACTTGATCTTTGTCTGACCAGACTTGAAGTCATCTCCTGCTATGAACACATTTCTTTCCACAGCCAGCTCTATCGCCCCAGGGACAAACGTGTTCTGGGGAGAACCGTTAATGTAGGCACAGCCCTCCAGGATACTGGCAACGGCAAACAAAGTAGAGGGAGACACCTCCCCACCTGACTGATAGAGACCGAGAGAGAGTGTAAGAGAGAGAGAGAGAGAGTGTGTAAAAGAGAGAGAGAATAGATCTGACAGATTTCTACCTGTATGGCAGCCAGGAGATTCTTGGCCGTGTCGTTGACCCCGGCTGTGAGATCACAGAAACGTTCGGTGTTGGCCGTCCACAAAACGATGACCTTCTCCACGCCGCTTGAATGCCGGAAGTCCTGAATGTCTGCTCTGATCTGCTCCACCTGGAGGGAGAGAGAGAATAATCACTATTCAGACACAGAGACACATAGGGTCTATGGGGTAAGAAATAAGGGGTTAGGGGACAGGGTGTACGAGGCACACACACACACACACACTACTTGGGATTGGGCGTACCTGTTCAGCCATGGTCCCTTTCAGAATATTGTCTGCTCGGCCCGCCTGGTTGGCAGCTATGAATTCTGGGATATAGATGGAGGCTCGGGGTCGGAGGCAGCTCATGTGTGGACGGAGCTTCTCCTGGAGGGGCCAATCAAGGACCTCGGCTCTCTCCATCGCACTGCCCAGGTCCATGGATGAGATGTCCCAGCCTGACACACACACACTCTTTATTTAATTAGTTAGCTAACGTTTTACAAACCTAATGTATCTTAAAAGAAAACCTGTCAGACAGGCCCAAAAGAACATAGAGGACCAGTTAGACTAGAGAACCAGAGTTGTGTACTGTACCTCTGCCTCCAGGGCAGTGCTGAAAAATGGTGCTAGATAAAACTGAGTTAAACATGAGGTTAAATAACCAGCCTGGCAGACAGACATTCCACATGGAGCCTTTTACCTTCACCACAGTGGCCAAGGAAGAATTGACCTAGGGTCAGCATTCCTTCTCTGATTACATACAGACACACACAGACCCATAGACACACACCACTCCTTTACCATCAAAGACAATATCATTAGGGTGCACCATGGGTAGGAGGTCACGGAACGGAATGTTAACTTCTTTTCCATCTGGCCCCGGCCCTAAACACACAGTTGAGGACTGGAAGAGGGAACCGTAGTAGTTGGCTTTCTGGGAAGGGAAGGGGGGGGGGGGGGGGGTTCGAAAAGGGGGAGAGGGTAATAAAACAGAACAAAAATAAATAACAAGTATTGAATAATAACACATTAAATCAGTGGTATTCAAACTTTTTCTACAGGGACTCCTTTTTTCCCACCAGAATTTCAGCCAACCCCTCCCAAAATCTAATGACACAACCTTAAATTTACCATTTAGCCTAGTGGTTAGAGCATTGGACTTGTAACCGAAAGGTTGAAAGATCGAATCCCCGAGCTGACATGGTAGAACTCTGTCATTCTGCCCCCGAACAAGGCAGTTAACCCACTGTTCCTAGGCCGCCATTAAAAATAAGATTTTGTTCTTAACTGACTTGCCTAGTTAACCCTTCTAGGGTAGGGGGCAGCATTTGGAATTTTGGATGAAAAGCGTGCCCAAATTATACTGCCTTTTACTCAGGCCCAGAAGATAGCATATGCATATAATTAGTAGATTTGGATAGAAAACACTCTAAAGTTTCCAAAACTGTTAAAATAATGTCTGAGTATAACAGAACTGATTTGGCTGGCGAAAACCTGATAAAAATCCATTCAGGAAGTAGTATTTTTTTGTTTGTTGTAGTTTTCTATTCAATGCCATTACAGTATCCATTGACTTAGGACTCAAATTGCAGTTCCTATGCCTTCCACTAGATGTCAGTCTTTAGAAATTGTTTCAGGCTTGTATTCTAAAAAATGAGGGAGGAAGAACAGTCTGAATAAGTGGACCCTGCTGTGTCACAGAGCTTTTTCATTCGCGCAACCGAGAGAGTGCCTTTGTTTACCTTTTATATTGCCGATGTTATTGTCCGGTTGAAATATTATCGATTATTTCGGCTAAAAAAAACCTGAGGATTAAATATAATATTGTTTGACATGTTTCTATTAACTTTTCAGATACAATTTTGATTTTTTTGTCTGCCTGTTGTGACTGTGTTTGAGCCCGTGGATTATAGAAGAATACGAACAAAACTGAGGTTTTTGGATATAAAGAGAGACTTTATCGAACAAAATAAACATTTATTGAATAAATGAATGTCTTCTGAGTGCAACCGTATGAAGATCATCAAAGGTAAGTGATTAATTTTAGCAATATTTCTGACTTGTTTAACTCTTCTACTTGGCTGGTTACTGTTTGTAATGATTTGTTCTCAAATAATTGTAAGGTATGCTTTCGCCGTAAAGCATTTTGAAATCTGACACAGTGGTTGGATTCACAAGAAGTTAATCTTTAAACCTATGTAAAATAGTTGTATCTTTTCTGAATTTTTATAATGAGTATTTCTGTATTTGAATTTGGCGCTCTGCAATCTCACTGGATGTTGGCCAGGTGGGACGCTAGCGTCCCAAATACCCTAGAGGGGTTAAATAAAGGTAAAATAAAATGTTAAAAAATATAGAAGGTAAAGGACTGCCTGTGTTGTAAACATTAGTGTGTCAGTCAATATTAATCTCTTAACACTCCACGAAACCCATCATATCAGTGTCTGTGAAGCCATCACTGTATTAGGGGTATAATGAGGCTCTGCATCAGGTGAGAGACATGTCTTTGGAAAATAGGCCAAAAAACTGTTACAAAGTAGGATCAACGAGACACACACACACCACCTTACCTGTTCTCCAGTTTTGGTTCTCCAGGTGAGTCCCAGTCTGTTGGCCAGGACAGCAGCGGTGACGGTTGTCCCATTGTTTCCTCCCCAGCCAACTAGCATCACCCCCAGCCTGGGGACACGTCGCTCAGTACGGAACTCAAGCTCACTAACAGAGGGGGTCACCTGGAGGGGTGGAGTCGAGCAAGTTACACAGTTAGAAATTAGATAGGTGATGCTGGTGTGTGTGAGAGAGACTTACTGTGAGTGTGTCTCCATCCCTGCGTACAGCAGAAGTATGGTAGCAGTATTGAGCCTTGATGTGTGTATCTGTGTACTTCACATTGGGATTGTTGATACGAATGTTCTCAGTCATGACTGCAGGCTTGAGAGAGTGACAGAGGCAGAGAGACAAAAAGAAAGAGTGATAGAGAGTGCAACAGGAGAGTTAGGGGAGATATTAAGACAGTTAGCCTAGGGGTTCTTTGGCTTCATTTATTTATTTGAATAACTTTATTTCCACAAATAGAGCACTTTTTTTTTTTTTACAAATTAAAAATAAGTATAGACTTAAATAAATTAAAATAAATTGATAAGGTAGCTAACGATGCAAATAAAAAGGTTAGCTAGCTCGCTTAACATTGCCAACATTGCCAATATGGTCAAACTATCTTTTGATTGTAAAGATGAAACGTCAGTAGGTGAAACGTCACAACTGGAGTAACAACATTTTCTCAGAAATTCTCACTTGAATTACGACTTGGAGGGTCGTTCAAGTGAAACGTCTCAGTCGGAAACTCCGCACTTCCGATAGTGATACGCCACGACTGTAGAGTTAGCAACAATAGTCGAATCAAAGGTTTGCCTGCAAAATAAAAGTCCTGCATTGAAACTGATGCAAATCGATAAATAGTGGAATCATGCCACAATTGGACTGGATAATGGTGAAAATGGTTGGAATGTCGTTATAATTTCAACAAAAGACAATAATTAATTAATTTTTAGAATATACAGCAAAATCAGTTGAAATCACGCTGTGGATGTAGGCCCAATAGACTTCAGAATTGCATTGGGGCTTCAAATCAAATTGAATTGAACAGGTGTAGGTAAACCTTAGTGAAAAGCTTACTTACAAGCCCTTAACCAACAATGCAGTTTTAAGAAAATACCTTTAAAAAAGTAAGAGATTAGCATAACAAATAATTAGACAACACAGTAAATAACAATAGCGTCTGGGTAGCCCTTTGATTAGCTGTTCAGGAGTCTTATGGCTTGGGGGTAGAAGATGTTTAGAAGCCTCTTGGACCTAGAATTGGCGCTCCAGTACTGCTTGCCGTGCAGTAGCAGAGAGAACAGTCTATGATTAGGGTGGCTGGAGTCTTTCCCAATTTTTAGGGCCTTCCTCTGACACCTCCTGGTATAGAGGTCCTGGATGGCAGGAAGCTTGGCCCCGGTGATGTACTGGGCCGTACGCACTACCCTCTGTAGTGCCTTGCAGTCAGAGGCCGAGCAGTTGCCATACCAGGCAGGGATGCAACCCGTCAGGATGCTCTCAAAGGTGCAGCTGTAAAACCTTTTGAGGCTCTAAGGACTCATGCCAAATCGTTTCAGTCTAAGGGGGAATAGGTTTTGTCATGCCCTCTTCACAACTGTCTTGGTGTGCTTGGACCAGCTTAGTTTGTTGGTGATGTGGAGGCCAAGGAACTTGAAGCTCTCAACCTGCTCCACTACAGCCCTGTCAATGAGAATGGGGGCGTGCTCGGTCCTCCTTTCCCTGCAGTCCACAATCATCCCCTTTGTCTTGATCACATTGATGGAGAGGTTGTTGTCCTTGCACCACATGGTCAGGTCTTTGACCTCCTTCCTATAGGTTGTCTCATCATTGTCGGTGATCAGGCCTACCACTGTTGTGTCATTGGCAAACTTAATGATGGTGTTGGAGTCGTGCCTGGCCGTGCAGTCATGAGGGAAAAGGGAGTACTGGAAGGGACTGAGCACGCTCGCGAGGGGCCCCCATTTTGAGGATCAGCGTGGCGGATGTGTTGTTACCTACCCTTACCACCTGGGGGCGGCCCATCAGGAAGTCCAGGATCCAGTTGCAGAGGGAGGTGTTTAGTCCCAGGGTCCTTGGCTTATTGATGAGCTTTGAGGGCACTATGGTGTTGAACGCTGAGCTGTAGTCAATGAATAGCATTCTCACATAGGTGTTCCTTTTGTCCAGGTGGGAAAGGGCAGTGTGGAGTGCAATAGAGATTGCATCATCTGTGGAACTGTTGGTGCGGTATGCAAATTGGAGTGAGTCTAGGGTTTCTGGGATAATGGTGTTGATGTGAGAGTTTTTGGCCCTACTTACTGTATATTAGAAATGGCTGCCTAAATTGTTAAAAATACAATTCTGAAAAATGTAACAGACAATGGATGATGATATAAAACTTTGTAGCCTACTGGCACAAACAAATAATGAGTGGAGATCGGGCATTTGTTGGAATTCAGGTATTCAAGTTTTTGTCCGAACACTGTCAAAATGGTCAAATTCCCCGCATAATCACTTTTTCCCGCCTGGCTCTAGATTACACCCATCTATTGCCTACATAGGTCTCATCAAGAGGTTCTGATCTCTTGGCCTAACGGTTAAAGCGGTTGTTTGACAGTCGCTGTGTCCGAGGTGAAGTTGGTGACAGATGTGGGAATGACGCCCTCGCAGAGGCATGTAGATGTGACCAACTGGGTACATACATCAGTTCAATGTCTATTTTTGATTAACATTTGGTTGAGTTGTCAACGAACATGAAATCCCCAGAACATTTCACATGACATTGAATTTAGGTATTAAAAAAAAGTTTAAAAATCCCTTACATTGATGCCTTTTTGCAAATGCAATGCAATCCAATTTTCCACGTTGATTCAACATCATAACATTTATTTTTGTTGAAATGAGTGGGAAAAAATGTTGATTCAACCAGTTTTTGCCCAGTGGGGAGGAACTTCGTATAGAGCATTGGATCCCCCCCAAGGGGTAGTAAGACCCCTGGGGGTACTTGGCTTTTCCACAGGGGGTACTTGAGAAGACTCAAGACCATAGGCATACTGGTAAAATGCACATGAGGGGGTACTTCAGGGGTTCTCCCCCAGGCAGAGCAAAATTCAGTTGGTTTGGAAACTGAAAAGGGTTGGGAACCAGTGGTATAGAGAGGAGTGGGGACAACTCTCGGGAAGGAAGTAATATAGCAACCTTAACCAATAACTAGCCACCTTGTCAAGAGGTTCGGATCTCTTGGCGTAGCGGTTTAATGGTATTGGCTTGATAGTCGCTGGGTCAGGGTCCGAACGCGGGTTTGGGTTACCCCCAAAATCGCCTGAGATGCAAAAAAAAAATATTGTATTTCTTTGAGTCTATTTCAGCCATTACTGGAGTGTGTTTGACAGGTCATTACTAAACGTTAACGGGGAAAAACTAATGGCACAAGCAAGATTGCTTTCATTTTACGCTGGCGACTCGAACCCAATCGATCCAGTGACAATAGGCTTGTAACACAAAGGAAATCGATGGCTGAAAAGGAGAAATCCTCAGCTGGTCAGACTTGACAAGCGAGTTGATGCTTATACACTGTACAGCATTACCGTTAGATTGTGAATGCATGACATGGAGTTTCAGGCTAATCGGTGACACCTACTGTAGCCTACAAAACACAATTCTCAAGAGTAGCCTGTGTATGCCTAGATATTAGCATCGTAGCTCCTATTGCGGAACCTTGACAGTGGGAATTGACTTTAAGTAGTAAAAAAAAAAAAGAAGAAAAAAAAGAAAGCCTAGTACGCACTTAAAGCCTGCGCACTTTGGTCTACTTACCGTGTAATACGTTGGAGTCAGGAGATGGAACTTTCTCTTCTAAACAACAATGATAGGTTACGTTGATTTGACTTCGTTGACTTCGTTGATTTGATAGCTTGCTTGTTTAGATTTTTTTCTGTTATATTTCATCTAATAGCCTAGTCAATCGCTCGTTCTCATGCGCAGCCCGACCTCTTCAATTCGTCAAGTGAGCCGAAGTGAAATGAAGGTGTGATGCACCAATATTGCCATTGCGAGTGCATGAGGATATCCCTTAGAGCCCTGTTCATTTATAGATAGCTTAGTGGTAGAGCCGGAATGGCTACTTGTAGGCAGAGGAGTGTCTATGCAAAATCCCCGACATTTACATATACAGTTGAAGTTGGAAGCTTACGTACACTTTCGCCAAGTACATTTAAACTCAGTTTTCACAATTCCTGGCATTTAATCCTCGAAAATAAATCCTTGTTTTAGGTCAGTTAGGATCACCGCTTTATTTTAAGAATGTGAAATGTCAGAAAATTGTAGAGAGAATGATTTATTTCAGCTTTTATTTCTTTCATCACATTCCCAGTGGGTCGGAAGTTTACATACACTCAATTAGTATTTGGTAGCATTGCCTTTAAATGTCTTAACTTGTGTCAAACGTTTCGGATAGCCTTCCACAAGCTTCCCCCAATAAGTTGGGTGAATTTTGGCCCATATCTCCTGACAGAGCTGGTGTAACTGAGTCAGGTTTGTAGGCCTCCTTGCCCGCACACGCTTTTTCAGTTCTGCCCACAAATGTTCTATAGAATTGAGGTCAATGCTTTGTGATGGCCACTCCAATACCTTGACTTGGTTGTCCTTAAGCCATTTTGTCACAACTTTGGAAGTATGCTTGGGGTCATTGTCCATTTGGAAGACCCATTTGCGACCAAGCTTTAACTTTCTGACTGATGTCTTGAGATGTTGCTTCAATATATCCACATTATTTTCCATCCTCATGACGCCATCTAATTTTGTGAAGTGCACCAGTCCCACCTGCAGCAAAGCACCCCCACAACATGATGCTGCCTTCCCTGTGCTTCACGGTTGGGATGGTGTTCTCCGGCTTGCAAGGCCCCCTTTTTCCTCCATACATAACAATGCTCATTATGGCCAAACAGTTCTATTTTTGTTTTATCAGATCAGAAGAGATTTCTCCAAAAGGTACGATCTTTGTCCCCATGTGCAGTTACAAACCGTGGTCCGGCTTTTTTATGGCGGTTTTGGAGCAGTGGCTTCTTCCTTGCTGAGCGGCCTTTCAGGTTATGTTGATATAGAACTCGTTTTACTGTGAATATAGATACTTTTGTACCTGTTTCCTCCAGCATCTTCACAAGGTCCTTTGCTGTTGTTCTGGGATTGATTTGCACTTTTCGCACCAAAGTACGCTCATCTCTAGGAGACAGAACGCGTCTCCTTCCTGAGCCGTATGATAGCTGTGTGGTCTCATGGTGTTTATATTTGCGTACTATTGTTTGTACAGATGAACTTCTACCTTCAGGCGTTTGGAAATTGCTCCCAAGGATGAACCAGACTTGTGGAGGTCTTCAATTTTTTGTCTGAGGTCTTGGCTGATTTCTTTTAATTTTCCCATGATGTCAAGCAAAGCGACACTGAGTTTGAAGGTAGGCCTTGAAATACATCCACAGGTACACCTCCACTTGACTCAAATTATGTCAATTAGCCTATCAGAAGCCAAAATTCCTCCACAGAGAGGTCAGAGACAGATCAACAACTACAGGAAGCATTTGGTTTCACTCATTGCAGCTTAAGGTGGCACAACTAGTTATTGAGTGTAAGGGGGATTGGGTGTTAGACAACTTTGTTAATTAAATAAATAATATAAGTATACATTTTTTTTGTAAACTCAGGTTCCATTTATCTAATATTATGTATTGGTTGAAGATCTGATAACTTTCAGTAAAAAAATATGCACAAATAGAGAAAATCAGAAAGGGGGCAAATATTGTATATCCTGTATATCCTGATGCCTTGTCACCTTACATACTTATCTACTTCTATCACTCCAGTATCCCTGCACATTGTAAATATGGTACTGGAACTGACTGACCCTGTATATATCTGGTATGCTTACTTACTTTCTAGTGTTCTTATTTCTATTTCTCGTGTGTTTTTTTGTACTACCTTATGTTATTTTTAGTATTACATTGCTATTGATTACTGCATTGTTGGGTTTAGAGCTTGCAAGAAAGACATTTCACTGTACTTGTGCACGTGCCATTAAAACTTGAAACTGAAACATTGTAGACCAGTCTCCTGGTGTAGCTTTCCATTACACTATCGTGTTTAAAAAAAACTTAGCCTATAGACTGAGATATTTTTGTATTTTATGACATTAAAGACTTGTGGTATGCTATGTATGCCTCTCCCTAATGTCAATATGCTTTGTCTACTGCTGTTTACGTTAGTTATTGTTTTATTTCACTGTAGAGCCCCCAGCCCTGCCCAACATGCCTTAGATAGATAGCTATTTTGTCCCACACCCCACACATGCGGAGACCTTACCTGGCTTAACTGGTGCCTCCAGAGACACAAACGCTCTCATTGTCACTCAATGCCTCGGTTTACCTCAACTGTACTCACATCCTACCATGCCCTTGTCTGTACATTATGCCCTGAATCTAATCTACCATGCTCAGAAATCTTCTCCTTTTATTCTCTGTTCCCAACGCACTAGACGACCAGTTCTTTTAGCTTTTAGCCATACCCTTATCGTACTCCTCCTCTGTTCCTCTGGTGATGTAGAGGTTAATCAAGGCCCTGTTGGCTCCAGCATCACACCTATTCCCCAGTTCACATTTGTTGACTTCTGTAACCGTAAAAGCCTTGGTTTCATGCATGTCAACATCAGAAGCCTCCTACCTAAGTTTTATTTTATTCACTGCTTTAGCACACTCTGCCAAACCCGATGTGTCTGAATCCACCAAAAAGGCCACCAAAACTTCAGACATTTCCATCCCAAACTACAACATTTTCCGACAAGATAGAACTGCCAAAGGGGGCGGAGTTGCAATCACCTGCAGAGATAGCCTGCAGAGTTATGTCATACCATCCAGGTCTGTGCCCAAACAATTCGAGCTTCTACTTATAATAATCCACCTTTCCAGAAATAAGTCTCTCACCGTTGCCGCTTGTTATAGACCCCCCTCAGCCCCCAGCTGTGCCCTGGACACCATATGTGAATTGATTGTCCCCCATCTATCTTCAGAGTTTGTAGTGTTAGGTGACCTAAACTGGGATATGCTTAACACCCCGGCCATCCTACAATCTAAGATAGATGCCCTCGATCTCACACAAATTATCAAGGAACCTACCAGGTACAACCCCAAATCCGGAACCATGGGCACCCTCATAGATATCATCTTGACCAGCTTGCCTTCTAAATACACCTTGGCTGTCTACAACCAGGATCTCAGCGATCACTGCCTCATTGCCTGCATCTGTAATGGGTCCGCGTTCAAACGACCACCCCCCATCACTGTCAAATGCTCCGTAAAACACTTCAACGAGCAGGCCTTTCTAATCGACCTGGCCCGGGTATTGACCTCATCCCATCAGTAGAGGATGCCTGGTTGTTCTTTCCTCACCATCTTAAATAAGCATACCCCATTCCAAAAATGTAGAACTAAGAACAGATATAGCCCTTGGTTCACCCCAGACTTGACTGCCCTTGACCAGCACAAAAACATCCTGTGGCGTAATGCATTAGCATCAAATAGCCCCTGCGATATGCAACTTTTCAGGGAAGTCAGGAACCAATATACACAGTCAGTTAGCTTTCCTAAGGCTAGCTTTTTCAAATGGAAATTTGCATCCTGTAGCACTAATTACAAACAGTTTTGGGACACTGTAAAGTCCATGGAGATTAAGAGCACCTCCTCCCAGCTTCTAGGAAACACTGTCACCACCGATAAATCTACAATAATCGCTAATTTCAATAAGCATTTTTCTATGGCTGGCCATGCTTTCCACCTGGCTCTTAGTACCCCGACCAACAGCTTTGCACCCCCCGCAGAAACTTGCCCAAGTCCTCCCCGCTTCTCCTTCATCCAAATCCAGACAGCTGATGTTCTGAAAGAGCTGCAAAATCTGGACGCCTACAAATCCGCTGGACTAGACAATCTGGACCTCTTTTTCTAAAATGATCTGCTGCAATTGTTGCAACCCCTATTACTAGCCTGTTCAACCTCTCTTTCGTATCATCTGAGATCCCCAAAGATTTGAAAGCTGCTGCAGTCATCCCCCTCTTCAGAGATGGAGATGCATGGAGATACTCTAGACACAAACTGTTATAGCCATATATCCATCCTGCCCTGCCTTTCTAAAATCTTCGAAAGCCAAGTTAACAAACAGATCACCGACCATTTCGAATCCCACTGTACCTTCTCCACTATACAATCTGGTTTCCGAGCTGGTCATGGGTGCACCTCAGCCACGCTCAAGGTCCTAAACGCTATCATAACCGACATCGATAAAATCAATCACCGCATTCTTATTGGCCGACTCAATAGCCTTGGTTTCTCAAATGACTGCCTCACCTGGTTCACCAACTACTTCTCAGATTGAGATCAGTGTGTCAAATCGGAGGGCCTGTTATCCGGACCTCTGGCAGTCTCTATGGGGGTGCCACAGGGTTCAATTCTCGGGCCGACTCTTTTCTCTGTATATAACAATGATGTTGCTCTTGCTGCTGGGGATTCTCTGATCCACCTCACTTAGAATATGTGGACAACTACAAATACCTAGGTGTCTGGTTAGACTGTAAACTCTCCTTCCAGACTCATATTAAGCATCTCCAATCCAAATCTAAATCAGCTTCCTATTTCGCAACAAAGCCTCCTTCCCTCATGCTGCCAAACATACCCTCGTAAAACTGACTATCCTACCGGTCCTTGACTTCGGCGATGTCATTTACAAAATTAGCCTCCAACACTCTACTCAGCAAACTGGATGTAGTCTATCACAGTGGCATCCGTTTTGTCACCAAAGCCCCATATACTACCCACCACTGCGACCTGTATGCTTTCGTTGGCTGGCCCTTGCTATAAATTCGTTGCCAAATCCACTGGCTTCAGGTCATCTATAAGTCTTTGCTAGGTAAAGCCCCGCCTTATCTCAACTCACTGGTCACCATAGCAACACCCACCCGTAGCACGCGCTCCAGCAGGTATAAATATATACCTGCTGGAGCGCGTGCTACGGGGGGGTGTTGCTAGTCATCCCCAAAGCCAACACCCCCTCTGGCCACCTTTCCTTCCAGTTATCTGCTGCCAATGACTTGAACGAATGGCAAAAATCACTGAAGCTGGAGACTTATATCCCCCTCTCTAACTTTAAGCATAAGCTGTCAGAGCAGCTTACCGATCACTGTACCTGTACACAGCCCATCTGTAAATAGCACACCCAACTACCTCATCCCCATATTGTTTTGCTATTTTGCCTCCCAGTATCTCTACTTGCACATCATCATCTGCACATCTATCGCTCCAGTGTTAATGCTAAATTGTTATTATTTTGCCTCTATGGCCTATTTATTGCCTTACCTCCCTAATCTTACTACATTTGCACACACTGTACATATATTTGTATATTGTGTTATTGACTGTATGTTTGTTTATCCCATGTGTAACTCTGTTGTTTTTGTCGCACTGCTTTTCTTTATCTTGGCCAGGTCGCATTTGTAAATGAGATCTTGTTCTCAACTGGCCTACCTGGTTAAATAAAGGTGAAATTAAATCGAATTAAAAATGTACCATTTGATATTTGCATTCTTTTTGCAAAACTGTAATAAATCTGATTAAATGGATACGAAACCGTAGTCCTCATTTTTTGGAGAAGCTAAAATTCTTTGTATTATTATTTGTTGAATGTTCTAATGGTAAAGGTTATTCACACCACACGTCCCACGTGCTTGGCCTCTAATTGTGCCGCTCTGAGCTAAGGTCAACTCAATCATTTAATGCTAGGACATAAGATATTAGCTGTTTTGTCTCTTAGCCTCTTAATAGTATTCAGTGGTGATGCAAGGCTCGCTACCTTGGATAGATACGTTGGCAATGCTTATGGGCCTATAGCATTCACATAATAACGAAGTCAGATTGATTCATGTACTCTGAACAAAAATATAAATGCAACATATAAAGTGTTGGTCCCATGTTTTATGAGCTGAAATAAAATATCCCAGAAATCTGTCATACACACAACATATTGTGCACAAATTTGTTTACATCACTGTTAGTGATCATTTCTTCAGAGCTGTTGCCAGAGAATTGAATGTTAATTTCTCTACCATAAGCCGCCTCCAACGTCGTTTTAAAGAATTTGGCCGTACGTCAGCCCAGTACTTCCACAGCAACGCCACATCCTGCTTCTTCGCCTGCAGGATTGTCTGAGACCAGCCACCCTGACAGCTGATGAAACTGTGGGTTTGCACAACCAAAACATTTCTACACAAACTGTCAGAAACCATCTCAGGTAAGCTCATCTACATGCTTCTCGTCCTCACCAGGGTCTTGACCTGACTGCAGTTCAGCATTGTAACCGACTTCAGTGGGCAAATGCTCACCTTCGATGGCTCTTCACAGAAGAATCACGGTTTGATATGCAGACATTGTGTATATCGTCGTGTGGGTGGGCGGTTTACTGATGTCAACGTTTTGAACAGAGTACCCCATGGTGGTTGTGGGGTTATAGTACGGCAAGGCATAAGCTATGGACAACGAACACGATTGCAAGATACCTTGACGAGATCCTGAGGCCCATTGTTGTGCAATTCATCTGCCGCCATCAGCTCATGTTTCAGCATGGCCCCATGTCGCAAGGATCTGTACACAATTCCTGGAAGCTGAAAATGTCCCAGTTCTTCCATGGCCTGCACACTCACAAGACATGTCACCCATTGAGCATGTTTGAGATGCTCTGGATGTATGTGTACGACAGCATGTTCCAGTTCCTGACAATATTCAGCAACTTCGCCCACAGCCATTGAAGTGGAGCGGGACATCATTCCACAGGCCACAATCAACAGCCTGATCAACTCTGTGCGAAGGAGATGTCGTGCTGCATTATGTAAATGGTGGTCACACCATATGCTGACTGGTTTTCTGATCCACGCCCCTACCTTTTATCTTAAGGTATCTGTGACCAACGGATGCATATCTGTATCCCAGAAATGTGAAATCCATAGATTAGCGCCTAAATAATTCATTTCAATTGACTGATTTCCTTTTTTGAACTGTAACTCAGTAAAATCTTTTAAATTGTTGCATGTAGCTTTTATATTTTTGTTCAGTGTAGTTTCTTATTATATTCAACATAATTCCAACCAACCTACACACACACAGAAACACACACACAACTGAGATCCACGTCCACCACAGTCCATCCTGTGTGCAAACTAGACAAACCAGTCACCTCCCTACTGCATCTCAACCGCACCCTGACAACATGTGTTCTGACCACACGCTCTGTCTTTCACTCACCTTCGCTAACCACACTCATATGAGTAACCTCCCTAAAAATGTTTAGGCTGTAGCTCAGTGGGCTAACATAGAGCCTCTTCACACTTACTACAAATTCAATAAATCAAGTCTCAAATATTAGGAACATGTCTGTGCATTTCAGCTGTTTCAAAACTATTACCATTTATACTGTAGGTGTCACAATCGTTTAAAGATGGATTGGACCAAGGTGCAGCGTGGGTAGGTGTACATTTTACTGTTAATAAATGACACCGAAAAAAAATAAATACAAACACGACCGTAACGCTACATGCAGTGCAGAAAGAAAGAAAGAAAGCAACCACACACAAACAAGATCCCACAAACTAAAAGGGGGGGAAAAACAGGCTGCCTAAGTATGATCCCCAATCAGAGACAACGATAGACAGCTGCCTCTGATTGGGAACCATACCCGGCCAACAAAAAACTAGAAAAACTAGAATGCCCACCCAAATCACACCCCGGCCTAACCAAATAGAGAAATGAAATGGCTCTCCAAGGTCAGGGCGTGACAGTAGGAGTGTTGGCTCAATGAGACAATTCTGTTCACATTGTCCTGCTTCAAGGGGGGGGCAACTGTCGAGTGTCACTCGCTACTTCCAGAGGTAGCGGTCGAGATGTAGCAAGTTTACATTTTAGTAATATGTGTAGCTGACGGTATTTTGATGAAAATTGTAGTAAGTGTGAAGAGGCTTTATGTTAGCCCACTGAGCTACAGCCTAACCTTGACGCTACCTCTGGAAGTAGCAGGTAGGCTTGCGGTTAGAGTGTTGGTATAGTAACTGAAAAAAGTGTCTGTCCTGGCCTTGAGCAAGGCAGTTAACCCCCACAACTGTGCCGTGGATGTTGATTAAGGCAGCCCCCTGCACCAGAGGGATTGGGGTAAATGCGGAAGACACATTTCGGTTGAATACATTCAGTTGTACAACTGACTAGTTATCCTCTTTCCCTTCCCTAGTTGTAGTGTATTACATAGTAATAAATCAGATGCAAAAAAGTTTTATATGGGCTAAAATGGAACCAGATAATTTTGTAATCAGGTTATATGGTTTAATGGACTCGTAGTTCTTGTCCTGACAACAACTGCGATTGGACAAAAAAAAAAAAAAAAAAAAAACAGGTCTGAACTAGCTGTATGCAGGGTTGTGTGGTGTAGAGATTATCAACTAGATTGCGTGGTGTAGAGCTCATCAACTAGACTGCATGGTATAGAGATCATCAACTAGACTGCATGGTGTAGAGATCATCAGTGTCACGGCCGTTAAAAGAAGAGGACCAAGGTGCAGCGTTGTGAGCGTACATACTTTTAATAGTAGATGCCGCCAACAATACCAAAACAAACCGTGAAGCTTAAGGCTATGTGCCATCAAACAAAGTTAACTTCCCACAAAGACAGGTGGGGGGGAAAAAAAGGGCTACCTAAGTATGGTTCTCAATCAGAGACAACGATAGACAGCTGCCTCTGATTGAGAACCACACCCGGCCAAACACAAAGAAATAGAAAACATAGAAACAAAGAAACTAGAATGCCCACCCTAGTCACACCTTGGCCTAACCAAAATAGAAAATAAAAGCCTCTCTATGGACAGGGCGTGATAATCAGCTAGACTGCGTGGTGTAGAGATCATCAACTGGATTCAGCCGTGGGCCAATTTTTTTATTGAGCGGATGGTCGGGGGGCCTGAACATAATTACAAATAATTGGAATTTACCTCAAGAAGCCCAAAAATATATAATATTAGAATAACAATGTCAGAATTTCAAACCTTGCTTACATTTGTTCATGTTTCTGGTGTTTTTACAGTTTTAAATATCCAACAATGAACATTTAATTTTTTAATTTTTTAATTTTTTGCTCAGAACTTGGGGGGCCAAATAAAACTCTGTTGTAGACCTTTGCATCTGTAATTAAAATGATACTCATAAGGTTATCTGTTCCTAGATCTGTGCCTGAGGGCAGACAGGAAATATAGCATAGTGTAGTCAAAGTCGACATTAGTTAAAGGTCATTAGTTAAAGGGCAGAAGTTGGGAGAAAATACAAAAATAGCCTAACGTTTATTAGTATGCAACCAGAGTAGGCTATTGAAACCACGGCCCATGGTCTTTTTCAAGTGGCTCAGCATAGGGAGAGAGAGCAGCTGGGAAAAATATAGTATCTTCTGTCCAGGACAAAGAGGACTGGATGAGAGAGAAAAGAGAAAGTAAATCAGCAGAAACAGACTGGCTTCCAGAACAGTTCAATTACAATAATTTAAAACACATACCCATGCAACAACAGAGGAGCAACCAAGCAACAAACACCAACACACACAATGACACACACGCAAACACACACACACACACACACACACACAATGACACACACGCAAACACACACACACACACACACACACACACACACACAGAGCCTCTCACTGGGCACAAGTCTTTACGTTGTGCAATCTGATTGGTTTGTTCATACCATGTAGTGTCCATTGGTTCCAGTCTAAGCAGTTTGACCACAGTGGAAGGCTAGCAACAATCTGTATTATTCAGATCCCTATGAAATGACACCATACAGTAGATACACTACATGACCAAAAGTATGTGGACACCTGCTGGTCAAACATTTCATTCCAAAATCATGGGCATTAATATGGAGTTGGTGCTGCCATAACAGCCTCCACTCTTCTGGGAAGGCTTTCCACTAGATGTTGGAACATTGCTGCGAGGACTTTGTGCATTTGTGAGGTCGGGCACTGATGTTGGGCGATTAGGCCTGGCTCGCAGTCAGCGTTCTAATTCATCCCAAAGGTGTTCGATGGGGTTAAAGCCAGGGCTTTGTGCAGGCCAGTCAAGTTTTTCCACACCGATCTCGACAAACCATTTCTGTATGGACCTCGCTTTGTGCACAATGGTATTGTCATGTTGAAACAGGAAAGGGCTTCCCTCAAACTGTTGCCACAAAGTTGGAAGCACAGAATCGTCTAGAATGTCATTGTATGCTGTAGTGTTAAGATTTCCCTTCACTGGATCAAAGTGCCTAGTCCAAACCATAAAAAAACAGCCCTAGACCATTATTCCTCATCCACCAAACTTTACAGTGGGCACTATGCATTCGGCAGGTAGCGTTCTTCTGGCATCCGCCAAACCCAGATTCGTCCGTCGGACTGCCAGATGGTGAAATGTGATTCATCACTCCAGATAATGCATTTCCACTGTTCCAGAGTCCAATGGTAGCGAGCTTTACACCACTCCAACCGACGCTTGGCATTGCGCATGGTGATTTTAGGCTTGTGTGCGGCTGCTCGGCCATGGAAACCCATTTCATGAAGCTCTCAACGAACAGTTCTTGTGCTGATGTTGCTTCCAGAGGCAAGTTTTGCAACCGAGGACCAACGATGTTTACGTGCTACGTGCTTCAGCACTCGCCGGTTCTGTTCTGTGAGCTTCGGTGGCCTACCACTTCACTGCTGAACTGTTGTTGCTCCTAGACGTTTCCACTTCACAATAACAGCACTTACAGTTGACTGGGGCAGTTCTAGCAGGGCTGAAAATTGACAAACTGACTTGTTGGAAAGGTGGCTTCCTATGACGGTATCACATTAAAAGCCACTGAGCTCTTCAGTAAGGCCATTCTACTGCCAATGTAGTCTATGGAGATTGCATGGCTGTGTGCTCAATTTTATACACCTGTTAGAAATGGGTGTGGCTGAAATAGTGGAATTCACTAATTTGAAGGGAGTTCTACATACTTTTTAATATATAGTGTAGATTCTACAGACCCTACTGAGTACTCCCCACCCCACTTTCAGCTAAGAACAAATCGTTATTTACAATGACAGCCTACACCGGCCAAACCCAGAGGACGCTAGACCAATTGTGCGCCGCCCTATGGGACTCTCAATCACGGCCGGATGTGATACATCCTGTCATTGCTCTAGAGCTATTGTGTATTTCATATACAGTGATTTTCATTGCGGGCATTTATTCGACTTTGGAACATTTAATGCAAAGGTCACTTAAATATAAACAAATGTGAATCATTGTTCATGTTTAGACAATTATTTTTAATGTATCGTGAATAATTGAGGTTATTGACACTTTCCTGCCATTATGTGGGGGACTTTTATTTAGAGCGTTTCCAAAATTCCGTGACCCGGAAGTATTTTTTTGTGTCGCTGAAGGAGACGTTGATGATAACAGCGCAGCTAACCAGATATTCTGGCTATTAGAACGGCGAAAATAAAGGTAACTATCTGTGGTTAGTTAAGATAACCACCATTTAACCGTTAGACGCATCTCTACTGAATGACAGTGCATATGCCACACATTTGCGAGTTGCTCAAGCGTCACTAACGTGTTAGCTACAGTAGCATGATACTCATAGGTAACGTTAATGTAGTTAGCTAGTTAACGTTAGCTAAATGGCTAGGTGATTTTCACAGTAAATGGTCCGCCTAAATTGACATAATCTGCCAACTAGTTAGCTAGTTACCGAACTTTGATAACTAAATTTAGCAATCATGTGTGACAGCTAAGTTAGCTAGCTAGCTTCTTAGGAACCGTACATGTTTACATGGTAACGTTCTTGTGTACAGTAGCTAATCATGTCACAGTAGAAGAGGAAGTTAATAACGCCTTAGGTCTGTCTACATGACAACATAGACAAAGTTCTCTCTATTCAATTCAAATGGCTTTATTGGCATGGGAAACATATGTTTACATCCATTTCACTTGCTTTGGCAAACGTGAAATGAAGAATCAAATGAACAGTAAACATTACTCACAAGTTTTGAAGGAATAGAGACATTTAAAATGTCATATTATAGCTCTGTACACTACAAAAGGGAAAATAAATAAACATACATATGGGTTGTATTTACAACTGTGTTTGTTCTTCAATGGTTGCCCTTGTGGCAACAAGTAACAAATCTCTCTCTCTCTAGGCTCTTGTCACTCTGGGGACTCTTGGAACTTCTCTGTGTGTGAGAGCGTGTTGCTGCCTATCTCTACACCTCCTTGGAGGATGACCATGGAAGAGATGAGGATTGAAACCGAGACAAACTCCATGGTCTCCATGACGCTATACGCTGTAATGTACCCCGTTTTTAACGAGGTAATGTGTGTGAATCTTTTGTCTAATATAGATTCATGTACATTGTCCAGTGGCACACCGGGCCAGTGCGAACTGAAAGCTATTGGTCCAAATTAAAAACATACTGGCCAGGGCCAAGATCTCAAAGGATAGTGGATGATGCGTGCATCATTTAAATATCAGGTGATTTGATCTTTAATTTGCGAGCTGAGCTAGCTAGCCTACTCCATACACAAATAATATTTTAACTTGACAATATAATATTTACATTGATTGTGCAATCTCAAAAAGGGTATTCTTGTTAGTGATTTTGAACAGTCAGTTCTAGGGCCCTTTAAAATCTGTTTTATCTTACACTGAATTCCGTTTTCCAGGTTTTGTTTTTCTGTGTTTCCGAGTTTTCCTGTGTTTTCAGGTTTTCACTCTCTATATCACCCTTTTTCTTATAGAAAAACAAAAAATCCGGGATGTTCTTAGTCCACAACCATTCTTATGCTGTTTTCACGTGCTAGTCGGAAAACGTTTTCACAACAGAAACCGTTTACTCCAAATGTTGTTTATTTCCATTTTGTACTTACACAGAAGTTGTAGTTCAGTTGTCTCTTTATAAAAAAAACCAAATAAACGAGTGGCTGGAAGAAGTTGAAATATGGAACCCTGTGGACTTCACTCCACTTTAGTGCATGGAAGAATGTATCATTTATAGATGTGCAACTTGTGCTTAACCTAACGTAGCAGGCTTGTGCCAAACACTTCGCAAACTATTCAGATTGGAATGGCAATGCGTGGAAACCATACAATTAAAATGAACTACAAATCAAATTGCATTTGTCAGATGCTTGGTAAACAACAGGTGTAGACTAAAAGCAGTGGTGGAAAAAGTACTCAAATGTCATACTTCAGTAAAAGTAAAGATACCTTAATAGAAAATGACTCAAGTGAAAGTCACCCATAATACTACTTGAGTTAAAGTGCTTAAGTAGTGCTTTAAAGTGTTTTTACTTAAGTACTTTACACCACTGACTAAAAGTGAAATTCTTACTTACACGGTTCTTTCTTTTCCAACAATGCAGAGTTAAAGATGCACTATGCAGAAAGCACTCTGCCATTTCCTGGTTGCTAAAATTCGAATAGTTCACCTAATTTAAGTTTGTGACAAAACAAGCTAGTATAGGATAGAGAATCATTGTCAAATCAAAATGATATTTTATTTGTCACATGCGCCGAATACAGTGAAATGCTTATTTACGAGCCCTTACCCAAAAAGGCTTTAACAAGTTTCAAAAAAATAACTACAAATAAGTGTTAAGTGAAAAATAGAAAATAAAGTAACAAATAATTAAACAGCAGCAGTAAAATAACAAGTGAGGCTATATACAGGGGGTACCGGTACAGTCAGTGCGGGGGCACCGGTTAGTCGAGGTAATTGAGGTAATATGTACATGTTGGTAGAGTTAACTTGACCATGCATAGATTATAAACGGAGAGTAGCAGAAGCGTAAAAGAGGGGTCTGGGTAGCCCTTTGATTAGCTGTTCCAGGGTCTTATGGCTTGGAGGTAGAAGCTGTTAAGAAGCCTTTTGGACCCGGACTTGGTACTCTGCTACTGCTTGCCGTGCGGTAGCAGAGAGAACAGTCTATGACTTGGGTGGCTGGAGTCTTTGACAATTTTTAGGGCCTTCCTCTGACACAGCCTGGTATAGAGGTCCTGGATGGCAGGAAGCTTGGCCCCAGTGATGTACTGGGCCGTAATCACCACCCTGTGTAGGTCAGGTGCCTTGCAGTTGCCGTACCAAGTGGTGTTGCAGGCTGTCAAGATGCTCTCAGTGGTGCAGGCCAAATCTTTTCAGCTTCCTGAGGGCAGGGACTGTCATGCCCTCTTCACAAGTGTGTGGATGTGTGTGGACCATGATAATTCCTTAGTAATGTGGACACTGAGGAACATGAAGCTCTCGACCTGCTCCACTACATCCCCATCTGTGGATGGGGGCATACTCGCCCCTCCGTTTCCTGTAGTCCACGGTCAGCTCCTTTGTCTTGCTGATGTTGAGGGAGAGGTTGTTGTCCTGGCACCACGCTGTCAGGTCTCTTTGCCTCCTCCCTATAGGCTGCATCATCGTTGTCGGTGACGAGTCGTACAACCATTGTTGTCAGCAAACTTGATAATGGTGTTGGAGTCATGCACGGCCACGCAGTCTTGGGTGAACAGGGAGTACAGGTGAGGGGCCCCCGTGTTGATGATCAGCGTGCCGGATGTGTTGTTGCTACCACTTGGGGGTGGCCCTTCAGGAATTCCAGGATCCAATT
The DNA here is from genome assembly GCF_045791955.1 of Oncorhynchus clarkii lewisi. Taxonomy (NCBI): domain Eukaryota; kingdom Metazoa; phylum Chordata; class Actinopteri; order Salmoniformes; family Salmonidae; genus Oncorhynchus; species Oncorhynchus clarkii. Next base: position 17,598,055 of record NC_092164.1, on the reverse strand, counting down.
GCAGAGGCAGCTGTATAGTCCCAGGATCTTGAGCTTGGAAGCGACTGTGGTGTTGGTACATGGGACTATGGTACGACTTCTGTTTAAGAACCCAGCAGCTTTTACATTGAAGAGCGTTTGGAATAAATGGTGTCATTTGCAACAGACAAAACGTTTTCCAAAAGAATCAGGACAGTTGAGAGCTGCGCGCTCTTGCTGCCCGACAGATGATTCCGCTCAAACGAGGCTATGTGTGCAGCCCGTGTGAGATAAATAATCTACATAACGAACTAGCAGCTTCAGGAATTCCTGTTTTTTTCATCAATTATATAGCCTTGATTGAAAATAACAATCTTACAATTTTTTTCACTGGCGTGGATGATTGACTAGCCTGGTGAGCTTCCAAAACCTCCCCGGACCAGCAGGCAGCCCTGTATGTCGAACCCTGGATGAGTGTGTGTTCTTGTCAGCCCCTAACAATGTGTGTGTTGGTTTGGCAGCTGGAGAGGATCAACTTGTCAGCTGCCCAGACTCTGAGAGCAGCCTTTATCAAGGTAAGACACACCAACACAGGACCCCTTACCCCATAAACATATGACCTTTGCCCTTACGTAACCCTTGGGCTCTGGTTGCATGTCAGTAGTCTAAATCAAGGATGGGCAGCTTGAATACTCAGCAGATGTAATTGTGTGTTTTTGTATGCGCGTGCGTTTGTGTTGCTAGGCGGAGAGGGAGAACCCAGGCCTAACTCAGGACATCATAATGAAAATTCTGGAGAAGAAAAACGTTCAGATAAACTACACAGAGTCTCTGCTGCGCATGGCTGCAGATGACGTGGAAGGTGTGTGTGTGTGTAGAAAAGTACCAGCACTAAGCATCTGCTTACAAGAGATTCAGTATGTTTATAGTTGTTTATTAAAATATACTCCTATGTCCTATTCCCTGTGTGTGTGTGTGTAGAGTTCTTAGTGGACAGGCCAGAGCAGGAGTTCCAGGACCTAAATGAGAAATCCAGAGCTCTGAAACACATCCTCAGTAAGATACCTGACGAGATCAACGACAGGGTACGCTTCCTACAGACAATTAAGTGAGTACACGCACACAGTATACACTAGGGATGCAACGGTACAGTGGGCCCACGGTTCGGTATGTATCACGCTTTGTGGGTAATGGTACGGTTTCGGTATCTTTATTTTTCCAGAAAAAAATAAAAACACATCACCCTTTTAAACAATTAACTCTTTATTTTGTCAATAGACATCAAACTTTCTGTTCAGAAAAATGGCAGCATGTCTGACTAGGCCTGGTTTCTGTCTACTTGAAGTCAAGGGGAGAAAAACATTCCAATTAAAAGTGCATCTTATCTTTGACAACCTGTAGGTGCTTTGCATTCTCTATTTTAAATTAACAGGGTACATACTTGCATAGGCAATACAATCTTTGGCTATGAATACTCCCACGGCTTTCGTTATTTCTTTGTTTTTCTGGATTTATCGCAAATTGTTGTTGGAAGGCAGCAGCGAGAGATTGTGTTTTTCGCTAACGAGTGGACTCTCCTTGCTCCAGCTCCACCTGCAAGGGATACGGGCAGGTGAGGGCCATGTAAATGACACATCATGTTAGAAGTGTTTCCACTCGAGTAGCCGACAGTGGCAAAACAATGCTTGCAGACTCTACTTTTTTTGCTTACGGTCTTCTTACCCTCTTCATCGTATTGAATGCTGAATCCAAAATGTTCCCACCCAGTGGATTTTAAAGACGGTGGTGCCTCTTCAAATTTGCTTCTCTCTGTCTCTAGCACTCGCCATTGTCACATTGGATCTGAGAGAATATTTGTTTTTTTAGTTTCCACTCTCTTCATGAGGCCCCTTTAGGGAGGTTTCCTACTGAGATGTCATTGCAAATTGTCTATTGGTTGTTTAAGGGGGAGGGTTTGCTGTCACTGCGGTTGCCACATTTTGAGACATTGCTGTGGAGCAAAGTTTGCCAGCCCTCAGGAGCCCCCTAACGGCCTGGAGCCACAAGCAGTTGTCTGCCTTGTCTGTTCACAAGCTGCGAGTCTAATTCTGTGGATCTGAATGTACAACGTGCGTGTAGTCTGCAGCGCAATAAGCACGTTTTGGAAAATGACAGGCATATCATAATTCCGCGGTTCACGTGTGCGTATTGAACCATAGGGGGCGCACCGAACGGTTCGACAACATACAGTATACCGTAGCATCCCTAGTATACACTAACACACACACCTTCACTAGCATGCCCTTGACATCCTGCTTCTTGATTAGTGTTGGTTGTTGTTTTCCATAGAGACATCGCCAGTGCTATAAAGGAGCTCCTGGATACAGTCAATAACGTCTTTAAGAAATACCACTACCAGAACCGTAGGGTAAGACACAGAGATGTGGAATATACACTGAGTGGACAAAACAGCTCTTTCCATGACATACTATATATCACCTGGTCAGTCTATGTCACAGGTGAATCAAGGTGAAAAGCTATGATCCCTTATTGATGTCACTTAAATGGACTTCAATCAGCGTAGATGAATTGGAGGAGACAGGTTAAAGAAGGACTTGGATTGTGTATGTGCGAATGTTGAAGTGCTTTAACCAGGGTATGGTAGTAGGTGCCAGGCGCACAGGTTTGAATGTGTCAAGAACTGCAACACTGCTGGGTTTTTCATGCTCAATAGGTTCCTGTGTGTATCAAGAATGGTCCACCACTCAAAGGACATCCAGTCAACTTGACACAACTGTGGGAAGCATTGGAGTCAACATGGGCCAGTATCCCTGTGGAACGCTTTTGACATCCTTGTGGAGTCCATGCCCCGACAAATTTAGGCTGTTCTGAGGGCAAAAGGGGTTGCAACTCAAGGTTAGGAAGGTGTTCCTAATGTTTTGTACACTCTGTTTCTTACTTATCTTTAATGTGATCAATGGCTGCAAGGAGAGCTGATATCATTGTGAAGGCGATGTTCACAGCTGTCTGTCTATTCTGTGTGTCCAGGCTCTTGAGCACCAGAAGAAGGAGTTTGTCAAATACTCCAAAAGCTTCAGCGACACCCTCAAAACATACTTCAAAGATGGAAAGTGAGTTGTGTGGAGTAGATTCATAAGGACACTGAATAGATAGATCTATGTTCATCGACAGCAGTGAGTTGTGATTGGGGGATTTTTTTTTCCTTCACAAAACAGCACTTACTAAACCCACAGCAAAAATACACTGAACAAACATTTAAACGCAACATATAAAGTGTTGGTCCCATGTTTCATGAGCTTAAATAAAAGATCCCAGAAATGTTCCATAGGCACAAAAAGCTTATTTCTTTCAAATGTTTACATCCCTGTTAGTGAGCATTTATTCTTTGCCAAGATAATCCATCCACCTGACAGATATGGCATATCAAGAAGCTGATTAAACTCCATGATCATTACACAGGTGCACCTTGTGCTGGGGACAATAAAAGGCCACTCTAAAATGTGCAGTTTTGTCACACAACACAATGCCACAGATGTCATGTTTTGAGGGAGCGTGCAATTGGCATGCTGACTGCAGAAATTCTCCCCAGAGCTCTTGGGAGGGAATTTGGCAGTATGTCCAACCGCAGACTACATGTAACCATGCCAAACCAAGACCTCATCCAGCTTCTTCACCTGCGGGTACGCCTGAGACCAGCCACCTGGACAGCTGGTGAAACGGTGGGTTTTTGCAAAACCGAAGAATTTCTGCACAAACTGAAACCGTCTCTGGGAAGCTCATCTGCATGCTCGCCGTCCTCCACCAGGGTCTTGATCTGACTGCAGTTTGGCGTCGTAACCGTCTTCAGTGGGCAAATTCTCACCTTCGATGGCCACTGGCACGCTGGAGAAGTGTGCTCTTCACGGATGAATCCTGGTTTCAACTGTACCGGGCAGATGGGAGAGAGCATGTATGGCGTTGTGTGGGCGACCGGTTTGCTGACGTCAACTTTGTGAACAGAGTGCCCCATGGTGGCGGTGGGGTTATGATATGGGCAGGCATTAGCTACGGACAATGAACACAATTGCATTTTATCGATTGCAATTTGAATGCACAGAGATACCGTGGCAAGATCCTGGCCCATTGTCTTGCCAATCATCCGCATCATCACCCCATATTTCAGCATGATGATGCACGGCCCCATGTCACAAGGATCTGTACACAATTCCTGGCAACTGAAAATGTCCCAGTTCTTCCATGGCCTGCATACTCATGACGGCAGGTAGCCTAGTGGTTGGAGCGTTGGACTAGTAACCAAAGGTTGCAAGATCGAATCCCCGAGCAGAGAAGGTAAAAATCTGTCGTTCTGCCCCTGAACAAGACAGTTAACCCACTGTTCCTAGGCCGTCATTTAAATAATTTGTTCTTGACTGACTTGCCTAGTTAAATAAAGGTCAAATAAAATTAAAAAAAACGAATGAGACATGTCACTCGTTGAGCCTGTTTGGGATGCTCAGGAACGATTTGTACAACATCATGTTCCAGGTCTCTTCAATATCCAGCAACTTTCCACAGCCGTTAAAGAGGAGTTAGACAACATTCCACAGGCCGCTATAAACAGCCTGATCAACTCAATTCCCAGTTCAAAACAATTTTTCCCAGTCGCATCTAGTCTTTTTCAGAGTTCCCTGTTGTCTTGAACGCACTGAAGCAGTAAGATTTCTGAGTTCCCAGTTGATTTGAACACGGCATTAGTCTCAGCGGAGTGAGGGAGAGAGCAGCAGAGGGTCTGCCTCTCACGGTCCCTGCTCTCTCCTTCCTTGCCTCAAGTGAGACTGAGGTAGGGTACACCGTCTTCCACCTGATGGCAAAACGAGCCAAGAGCTCATCGGCCTCATGCACAAATTCATGTTGTTCCTATGACCAGAGAAAGTGAAATATATCGAGATATATTAAAATAGACATGACAAGCTGCTAATAACAACAAAAACGCAGGGCTATCGATACACTTGGCTACTAATTAATTGCAGCTGCAGCGCGAGTTTGAGTTTGAGTTTATTTTTATTTTTACAGGGACAGTGCACATTAATCAACGTTTCAGTAAAAGTGCCGGTTTTAGCCAGCCGGCTAATTTTCAACCGCAGTCCCTGGGCAGGTTATTAAAAACAATTACAATATAGACAATAGCAACATAGAACAAGCAAGACATAGCAACATAGGACAAGCAAGACATAGCATACAGACAGAGCAACATAGGACAAGCAAGACGTAGCATACAGACAGAGCAACATAAAACAAAAAGCAGCAAGACAAAATTCATAAAAGTAACAAAGTGTTTCCACACCTCACAAGCTACAGACAACAGACGACATGGAAAGCGGCAACACACAGCTAGGGACCATGTTCACAAATCTGATTTACCTTTAGTCATGTCTTCAAGCATTTTGTGAAAGTGTGATATGTGGTGCAGTTATGTGTGTCTGATGGCAGTGTATTCCAGACATGGGAAGCTCTCACAGAGAATGCAGATTTACTAAAGGTGCTTTTCCTTAGGGGAACTATACAGTCACCTCTCATGGCAGACCTTGTGGATCTGCTGCCATATGTCTGGGTTTTCTGTTTAACAAAAATATTGAGTGGAGGGGGAGCCAGGCCATTAAGGATCTTGAATACAAGACATGCGTCGGTGTATTGCACAAGATTTTCCCAACTCAAGAGCTCATGCTTTCTAAGGATGTGACAATGATGATGGCTATTGGGCTTCCTATCAAGCACTTTGAGAGCCTGTTTGTAGACAGACTGAATAGGTTTTAATGTTGTACAGCAAGCTTGGGTCCAACTAGTCAAGCAGTATGTTAAGTGGGGGAGTATCATAGATTTGAAGTACAGTTTTGCTACCTCTGTAGTCAAACAATTTCGTATAAATCGGAAATTAGCTAGGTTGAATTTGGTTATTTGAATTACCTTTTTCACATGCTTTTTAAAAGAGAGGTTGGAATCAAGTATGATGCCAAGGTACTTAAAATCGGATACCACCTGGAGCTTCTCCCCTGACACATAGACATCTGGCTCAGTAGCATCTGTTGCCCTCTTTGTGAAGAACATGCAAACAGTTTTTTTCACATTGAGATGCAAACACGAGTCACTGAGCCACTTTGTATAGAGTGGTAATACAGAGTATGTTTTATGTTTTGTAATAGTGTTGAATAAAAACAGTGCTGAATAAACACTTTAACATGAACTCACTCATATAAACAGCAGCTCTGCTGTAGTCTTTGACAGTCTCTCTCTGCTCATGGCTTTTAAAAGTGCTAATCTCATGTAGCTAGTATCAAACGTTGCTGGAAGTTGTAGGCACACTCGATTTAGCCACAGATCTGCCGGTGCGCAGGGCTTCTGAATCAAGTGCACCGCCAATTGCGCCACCGACCGGTTGGTGACCACTGCCTTATATGAACTGGAACTCAGTAAAATCTTTGAAATTGTTACATGTTGCGTTCATATTTTGTTCAGTGTACATTCATTCTAATAATATTAGTAGTGGGAATGTTCTTACTGTTTATTTTATGATGACCATGAGAAACCAATTATTTAATCAGGTTTGAAATGTCAGGGCTATTTTGAACAACTGTTTTGATGACATTGCATTTTTGTTTTATTTGCAGTCGTTAAATAACAATATAAATGAACCATCCTTGTTTCCAGGGCGATCAACGTGTTCATCAGTGCAAACAGACTGATCCACCAAACCAACCTCATTCTGCAGACCTTCAAGACCGTCATATAGGTACAATAGGGGTTTGTGTGTGTGTGTGAGACATAGAGAGGGAGAGTTCTAGTTGAATATAACCTGTTGTTGCATGAACATTGCCATTGAGGGCTTCCATCGTTTTAAAGTAGCTGCATTAAGCAGCTGGTATAATCATAAACTCAGCAAAAAAAGAAACGTCCTCTCAATGTCAACTGTGTTTATTTTCAGCAAACTTAAAATGTGTAAATATTTGAATATAAGATTCAACAACAGACATAAACTGAACAAGTTCCACAGACATGTGACTAACAGAAATGGAATAGTGTGTCCCTGACCAAAGGGGGGGTCAAAATGAAAAGTAAGAGTCAGTATCTGGTGTGGCCACCAGCTGCATTAAGTACTGCAGTGCATCTCCTCCTCATGGACTGCACCAGATTCACCAGTTCTTGCTGTGAGATGTTACCCCACTCTTCCACCAAGGCACCTGCAAGTTCCCAGACATTTCTGGGAGGAATGGCCATAGTCCTCACCTTCCGATCCAACAGGTCTGAGACGTGCTCAATGGGATTGAGATCCGGGCTCTTCGCTGCCCATGGCAGAACACTGACATTCAGTCTTGCAGGAAATCACGCACAGAATGAGCAGTATGGCTGGTGGCATTGTCATGCTGGAGGGTCATGTCAGGATGAGCCTGCAGGAAGGGGGAGGAGGGGAGGAGGATGTCTTCCCTGTAACGCATAGCGCTGAGATTGCCTGCAATGACAACAAGCTCAGTCCGATGATGATGTGACACACCCCCCAGACCATGACGGACCCTCCACCTCAATCGATCCCGCTCCAGAGTACAGGCCTCTGTGCAACGCTCATTCCTTCGACGGTAAATGCGAATCCGCCAATCACCCCTGGGTGAGACAAAACCACGGCTCGTCAGTGAAGAGCTCATTTTGTCAGTCCTGTCTGGTTCAGCGACGGTGGGGTTTTGTGCCCATAGGTGACGTTGTTGCTGGTGATGTCTGGTGAGGTCCTGCCTTACAACAGGCCTACAAGCGCTCAGTCCAGCCTCTCTCAGCCTATTACGGACAGTCTGAGCACTGGACACCTGTGCACCCTAACTGCGAGGACGATCAGCTGTCCGTCCTGTCTCCCTGTAGCGCTGTCTTAGGTGTCTCACAGTACGGACATTGCAATTTATTGCCCTGGCCACATCTGCAGTCCTCATGCCTCCTTGCAGCATGCCTAAGGCACGTTCACGCAGATGAGCAGGGACTCTGGGCATCTTTCTTTTGGTGTTTTTCAGAGTCAGTAGAAAGGCCTCTTTAGTGTCCTAAGTTTTCATAACTGTGACCTTCATTTCTAACCGTCTGTAAGCTGTTAGTGTCTTAACGACCGTTCCACAGGTGCATGTTCATTAATTGTTTATGGTTCATTGAACAAGCATGGGAAACAGTGTTTAAACCCTTTAACAATGGAGATCTGTGGTTATTTGGATTTTTCCGAATGATCTTTGAAAGACAGTCTTGAAAAAGGGATGTTTCTTTTTTTGCTGAGTTTATATCTCAGAGCGGTATTGGACTAAGATACAGTGGCATAGTATAGAGTACAGTATATACATATGAGATGGGTGATGCAATATTTACACACAATTAAAGTGACTAAGATACCGTAGAATAGTATAGTACAGTTCACACATATGAGATGAGTAATGCAAGATACGGAGACTTTTATTAAAGTGGCTCGTGTTTCATTTCCTTGAAGTGGTGCGGTTTATACATATGAGAAGAGTAATGCAAGATACGGAGACCTTTATTAAAGTGGCTCGTGATCCATTTCTAAAAGTGGCCAGTGATTTGTAATCTATGTCTCCTGTGTTTGTGTCTTTGTCTGAACGTGTGTGTAGGGTTGCCTTGGAGAGGCCATCCAATCTTCTAACGAAGCAACATTAAAAATGGCATACGATCGGAGAGCACCTTTTTGCCAGATTTAAATGTAAAATAGAGGCTTGTTTTTATCAGACAGTTTTAATTTATACCCTTGAGGTGCGTTCAACAAGGCTGATGTTAGCAGTGAAATACGTCAGCTTTTAAACTGTTAGCTAACGTTAGTGAATGTTTAATGGCCAAAATCTAGCTGAAGAACTTCAGCATATGTGATAGCTTTTTTAGTTATCCCTAGCTACTGTTTAATTGTTTGAATCTGCATTTAACGTTTAGGGACAGTCTTGTTGATCGGCTGTGACGATACCAGTATGACAATATTTTTTCCATGGCAAAAATTAAAACATGAGGCAGGCTCAACTCTTTGGTCCTATGAATACTTGCTGTATGTAAAATATTCTGTGCTCTATCTTAGAAAATACATGTGACAACATAATGATATTTGTTTCCAACATTGGGGCTGTTTTCCTAAAGATGTAAAATCAGCTTTGTGTATGATTATTATTTGTGCATCTAACTTTCTCACTCATCATTATTCATGATGCATTCAGGATTTTCCATAATCATGGTAGCATCCACATCAATGTAGAAGTGTATTCTATGACAGTCTGCACTTTAACCTCGTAGTCGTTGTATATTTTCAAATCCAAAGTGCTGCAGTACAGAGCCAAAAATAACAACAGCAAAAATTCACTGTTCCAATACTTTTGGAGCTCACTGTATCTGACCCTGTGTCAGTGTTTAGGGGCAACTTCCTCCTACATCTACTATAGCTTCTTAATCATGCTTTCAGAACGGAAACTGCTTTCACTACCTACTGTGCATCTCAAGTGTCTCCCTCTCTTAAGAGAAAGCAATATGATGTTCTAACCCTACTGGGTATGACCTTTCACCTGTCTAGTCTTTACAGATAAGTGCAGAGGAAGGGAGTGAGGAGAGGAAATCTTGTTAGATTATTGAGATGTACCCCTATTCTACTCTCTATTAGAAGACAGAAAACCAAAAGAATTCAAGCACAGAGTTGCTGAATCCCAAATAGACTCCTGGATGAGGGGGTAGGGACGGACTAGGGAGGGATCGATTTGGGATTCACAAAGTAACATTCCCACACTGTCTGTGTGTGTGGCTACAGAGAGCATGACTGAGGGGAGAGGAGGGTTTGTAAAAGGAGTCTGTCCCTGACGTTTAAAGATGAAGGGAATGAAATGGCTCCAGGTTGAAGCTGTCTTTGTACTTAAGTGATACTGTATGTCTGGTGGCAAATGTTCAATAAATTGTTTCCTAATGATGCAGTTTGTTTTTGGAATTCAGCAGTGTTTAGGGGGGGGGGGGCAGTGGGCAAGCGGGGATGGAATTTGTGAGGGTTGGATAGAATGCATAAAAAGGAGAATTTGAGGGAGATGGGTGATTTGGGCAAACAATGATGGGCAGACACACACAGGCTTTAGCCACTTGATGGCAGTGTGGTGCAGCCCTACCACTATATTTTTAAAAAATCCCTAATAGGAAGAAGACAAGTAGAGATTTGTTTTAAAACTACTGGGATTTACCCCATGGGATTTTCCATGAATAGAGCACTTCAGATAAAATTGCATTTTATTGTCTGTTTACACAGACATTTGCCTCATCATAAAAGCTCCTAGCCCCTCTTCCCTAATCACTTGTGTATATCTGAAAGGATTGTATTGGGGGAACCAGACTTGGGTTAAATTACTATTTAAAATATTGCAATTACTTTCAAAGTAAGTATTCAGATATAATTGTATTTGAAAAGGCAAGTAGTTGAATATTGGAAAGTATCTCCTCATTGAAGAGCCAACAAAAGCCATTCTGCTCCTGTCGCTCATTATTTTTTGGTAACAGGTAGACCGGTAGAACTTAAAGGAAATATAAGGTAACTACTTCCTTATTGAGAACAATAAGTATGTCAGATTCCCAGGGTGATCTTGCTTTTCGCAAAGACATTCATAACATGAAAACCTAGTAGTTTGAAGTACATGATATTCTAGTAATATTAATGTAAGTATACTAAAGACATTTTTGAAGACATGAAAAGAAAGTATACTTTTTGTAAGTAACAGCATCCTCCCGGACACCCTAGACCCACTCCATTTTGCATACTGTCCCAACAGATCCACAGATGACGCAAACTCATTTGCACTCCACACCACCCTTTCTCACCTGGACAAAAGGAACACCTATGTGAGAATGCTGTTTATCAACTACAGCTCAGCCTTCAACACCATAGTGCCCACTAGGCTAAGGACTCTGGGACTAAATACCTCCCTCTGCAACTGGATCCTGGACTTCCTGACGGGCCGCCCCCAGGTGATAAGAATAGGCAACAACACGTCTGCCATGTTGATCCATAACATTGGGGCCCCTCAGAGGTGTGTACTTAGTGCCCTCTTGTATTCCCTGTTCACCCACGACTGCATGGCCAAACACGACTCCAACACCCTCATTAAGTTTTCTGATGACATAACAGTGGTAGGCCAGATCACCGACAACGATGAGACGGCCTATAGGGAGGAGGTCAGAGAACTGGCAGTGTGGTGCCAGGACAACAACCTCTCCCTCTCCCTTAACGTGAGCAAGACAAAGGCCCCTACTTAAAGGATGTATAGTCCTAGTCCTGTGTTGTTGTATAGGTGGAGTAATGGGCTACTTTGCATCTTCCCTTTTATTCCTCTAAGTATACATGTGGAACAGCATGAAAATCCTTTTTATCTTGTTTCAAACCATTTAGAAATGTTAATCCCAATGTCACACATTGGCCCTATTATTTATAGAAAGACCCTAATAACAACTACCAATAGACCTACTAAATAGTCAATCAAATCATTCCTCTGTAAAATGTGGAATGCATTTACTCAATTCAACTAATAGGATTGATTAATCACTAAAGAATTAACACTCAAGTGTACATGAAATACATGTGACATTACAGAATAACACAGAGTAACACCCCTTCAAATGAGTAGATTCGGCTATTTCAGTCACATGTATAACATTGAGCACACAGCCATGCAATCTCCATAGACTACATTGGCAGTAGAATGGCCTTACTGTAGAGCTCAGTGACTTTCAACGTGGCACCGTTATAGGATGCTACCTTTCCAAGTCAATTCGTAAAATGTATTCCCTGCTAGAGCTGCGCCTGTCAACTGTAAGTGCTGTTATTGTGAAGTGGAAACGTCTAGGAGCAACAACAGCTCAGCCGAGAAGTGATAGGCCACACAAGCTCACAGAACAGAACCGCCGAGTCATGAAGTGTGTAGTGTGTAAAAATTATCTGTCCCTGGTTTGCTACACTCATTACCGAGTTCCAAACTACCTCTGGAAGCAATGTCAGCACAATAACTGTTTGTCGGGAGCTTCATGAAATGGGTTTCCATGGCCGAGCAGCCGCATACAAGCCTAAGATCACCGTGCGCAATGCCAAGCATAGGCCGGAGTGGTGTAAAGCACACCGCCATTGCACTCTGGGGCAGTGGAAACGCGTTCTCTGGAATGATAAATCACGCTTCAATACCCATGATTTTTCGAATGAGATGTTTGACGAGCAGGTGTCCAGATACTTTTGGCCATGTAGTGTAAGACTCAACATGGTTACATGTGTCTTCTGATCAAAATGATCTCCAGGAGAAAAAAAACTGTGTGTGATACACACAGGAGTTTGCTGTATGAACAAATTCACTGTCCTTAACCAAAGTCAAGCAGAAACTCACACCCAACTTGAATGAACATTTCTTTGCTGTTTGCTAGTTTAAAGAAGACAGGAAAACACACCCAGATTCTAATCTAATCAACTCAATTTAAATGATAGGAGCGCACCCGTCGCTCCGGCTTTGAACTCTCCGCTGTCCAATGAACAGAACAACACAGTTTCCCTGCAACACAACCTGGTCTCAGAAAATGTGTTATTCTGTATGTAAATCCGAGACACATTTAGTATGATATGTTACGTTTCGTATACTATGTATTCATTTGTGGATGTCAATCATCCATTTTTAAGCATGACAATGTGTATGTGTTATGAATTGCAATTAATACAATATGTTAGAAGTTGCAATGCATACAATATGTTATGAATTCGCAAAATGTACAATATGTTAAGAATATGTGCAAAAACGGATCATTTGTTATGAATTCCAATTTGTTGTGGCTAATGTTAGCTAGGTGGCTAATGCTAATGTTAGCTAGGTTAGGGGTTAAGGTTAGGAGTTAGGTTAAAGAGTTAAGGTTAAGGGAAGGTTCAGCTAAAACGGTTAGGGTTAGGGGAAGGGTTTGCTAACATGCTAAGTAGTTACAAAGTCGCTAAAAAGTAGTAAGTAGTTGAAAAATTGCTGATTAGTTAGAATGCTGAGTTTATATCTCAGAGCGGTATTGGACTAAGATACAGTGGCATAGTATAGAGTACAGTATATACATATGAGATGGGTGATGCAATATTTACACACAATTAAAGTGACTAAGATACCGTAGAATAGTATAGTACAGTTCACACATATGAGATGAGTAATGCAAGATACGGAGACCTTTATTAAAGTGGCTTGTGTTTCATTTCCTTGAAGTGGTGCGGTTTATACATATGAGATGAGTAATGCAAGATACGGAGACCTTTATTAAAGTGGCTCGTGTTTCATTTCCTTGAAGTGGTGCGGTTTATACATATGAGAAGAGTAATGCTAGATACGGAACATTATTAAAGTGGCTAGTGATCCATTTCTAAAAGTGGCCAGTGATTTGTAATCTATGTCTCCTGTGTTTGTGTCTTTGTCTGAACGTGTGTGTAGGGTTGCCTTGGAGCGGCCATCCAATCTTCTAACGAAGCAACATTAAAAATGGCATACGATCGGAGAGCACCTTTTTGCCAGATTTAAATGTAAAATAGAGGCTTGTTTTTATCAGACAGTTTTAATTTATACCCTTGAGGTGCGTTCAACAAGGCTGATGTTAGCAGTGAAATACGTCAGCTTTTAAACTGTTAGCTAACGTTAGTGAATGTTTAATGGCCAAAATCTAGCTGAAGAACTTCAGCATATGTGATAGCTTTTTTAGTTATCCCTAGCTACTGTTTAATTGTTTGAATCCGCATTTAACGTTTAGGGACAGTCTTGTTGATCGGCTGTGACGATACCAGTATGACAATATTTTTTCCATGGCAAAAATTAAAACATGAGGCAGGCTCAACTCTTTGGTCCTATGAATACTTGCTGTATGTAAAATATTCTGTGCTCTATCTTAGAAAATACATGTGACAACATAATGATATTTGTTTCCAACATTGGGGCTGTTTTCCTAAAGATGTAAAATCAGCTTTGTGAATGATTATTATTTGTGCATCTAACTTTCTCACTCATCATTATTCATGATGCATTCAGGATTTTCCATAATCATGGTAGCATCCACATCAATGTAGAAGTGTATTCTATGACAGTCTGCACTTTAACCTCGTAGTCGTTGTATATTTTCAAATCCAAAGTGCTGCAGTACAGAGCCAAAAATAACAACAGCAAAAATTCACTGTTCCAATACTTTTGGAGCTCACTGTATCTGACCCTGTGTCAGTGTTTAGGGGCAACTTCCTCCTACATCTACTATAGCTTCTTAATCATGCTTTCAGAACGGAAACTGCTTTCACTACCTACTGTGCATCTCAAGTGTCTCCCTCTCTTAAGAGAAAGCAATATGATGTTCTAACCCTACTGGGTATGACCTTTCACCTGTCTAGTCTTTACAGATAAGTGCAGAGGAAGGGAGTGAGGAGAGGAAATCTTGTTAGATTATTGAGATGTACCCCTATTCTACTCTCTATTAGAAGACAGAAAACCAAAAGAATTCAAGCACAGAGTTGCTGAATCCCAAATAGACTCCTGGATGAGGGGGTAGGGACGGACTAGGGAGGGATCGATTTGGGATTCACAAAGTAACATTCCCACACTGTCTGTGTGTGTGGCTACAGAGAGCATGACTGAGGGGAGAGGAGGGTTTGTAAAAGGAGTCTGTCCCTGACGTTTAAAGATGAAGGGAATGAAATGGCTCCAGGTTGAAGCTGTCTCTGTATTTAAGTGATACTGTATGTCTGGTGGCAAATGTTCAATAAATTGTTTCCTAATGATGCAGTTTGTTTTTGGAATTCAGCAGTGTTTAGGGGGGGGTCAGTGGGCAAGCGGGGATGGAATTTGTGAGGGTTGGATAGAATGCATAAAAAGGAGAATTTGAGGGAGATGGGTGATTTGGGCAAACAATGATGGGCAGACACACACAGGCTTTAGCCACTTGATGGCAGTGTGGTGCAGCCCTACCACTATATTTTAAAAAAATCCCTAATAGGAAGAAGACAAGTAGAGATTTGTTTTAAAACTACTGGGATTTACCCCATGGGATTTTCCATGAATAGAGCACTTCAGATAAAATTGCATTTTATTGTCTGTTTACACAGACATTTGCCTCATCATAAAAGCTCCTAGCCCCTCTTCCCTAATCACTTGTGTATATCTGAAAGGATTGTATTGGGGGAACCAGACTTGGGTTAAATTACTATTTAAAATATTGCAATTACTTTCAAAGTAAGTATTCAGATATAATTGTATTTGAAAAGGCAAGTAGTTGAATATTGGAAAGTATCTCCTCATTGAAGAGCCAACAAAAGCCATTCTGCTCCTGTCGCTCATTATTTTTTGGTAACAGGTAGACCGGTAGAACTTAAAGGAAATATAAGGTAACTACTTCCTTATTGAGAACAATAAGTATGTCAGATTCCCAGGGTGATCTTGCTTTTCGCAAAGACATTCATAACATGAAAACCTAGTAGTTTGAAGTACATGATATTCTAGTAATATTAATGTAAGTATACTAAAGACATTTTTGAAGACATGAAAAGAAAGTATACTTTTTGTAAGTAACAGCATCCTCCCGGACACCCTAGACCACATATGTCAGAGTCAAGGCCCGCGGGCCACATCCGGCCCGCAAGAAGGTTTTTTACGGCCCCTGGGATGATCTTGATTTATTATTAGAACCGGCCCGCAGCAAGCCGGCAGCCCGCAGATCTTTTACACGCACCAATACTACATTTCCCACAATGCAAAGGTGACGCACCGAGCAGTAGGCTGCTTCATTTCAATATTTATTGGCACAGCAGTCATCAGCATCACAGTAAAATTAACTTTCAGATACCCATCAAAAATGGCAAAACGGAAGGTGGATACTGAGAACCGGGGGTTTCAAACAAGGTGGGAGTCGGAGTATATGTTCACGAAGGTAGCTGGAAAACCTGTGTGTCTTCTGTGTGGAGAAAGTGTGGCGGTACTGAAAGAGTATAATCTGAGACGACATTATGAAACGAAACACGCGGACACACACGCGGACGCAACTGTCAAGGCCAGTTTTATTTTGGCAGAAGAGATCGCTAAATCAGCCCGGCCATTTACGGAGGGGGATTTCATCAAAAACTGCATGATTAAAGTTTGTGACGAAGTTTGCCCAGAAAAAAGGCAACTCTTTTTAAATGTGAGTCTGAGCAGAAACACCATTGCCGAGAGAGTACACCAGTTGTCCATCAATCTAAAAGAGCAGCTTGTGAAAAAGGGAAAAGATTTTATTGCATATTCCTTGGCTGTGGATGAGAGCACCGACATTTCTGACATTGCCCAGTTGTCAATTTTCATCCGCGGAGTGGACTCCAACCTAAGCGTGACAGAGGAGTTTTTGGCTTTACGTCCTATGCATGGCACAACTACGGGGCATGATTTGTATGAAGAGGTGTCAAGATGTGTAAATGAGATGGAGCTGCCTTGGGAAAAACTCGTGGGTTTGACAACCGACGGAGCACCTGCGATGTGTGGACACAGGAGCGGACTGGTGGCGAAGATACGGGAAAAGATGCAAGAGGAAAACGCGACAGGTGAGCTGACAGCTTATCATTGTATCATACACCAGGAAGCGTTGTGCGGTAAAGCCTTGAAAATGGAGCATGTAATGAGCATCATCACGCGCACAGTTAACTTTATCAGAGCCAAAGGTTTGAATCACCGCCAGTTCAAGGCATTTCTGACGGAGTTAGAAACGGAGCATGGTGATTTGCCTTATCACACAGAGGTGCGATGGCTAAGCCAGGGAAAGGTGCTTCAAAGATGTTTCGAGCTTCGTGAGGAGATTTGTCTGTTCTTGGACAGCAAAGGGAAAGACACAACACAACTCCGAGACGAAATGTTTCTGTGTGAAATGGCTTTTCTGTGTGACATTACGAGTCATCTGAATGCAATAAACTTGCAGCTGCAGGGTCGGGATCGTGTCATCTCTGATATGTACAGTACAGTGAAGGCATTTAAAACCAAACTGACTCTGTGGGAGACGCAGATGCGGAAAGAAAATTTGAGCCACTTTCCCAGCTGCCAGACCATGAAAGAGAAGCTCTCTACCAGTGCGTTCCCGAGCACACAGTTGGCTGATAAAATAGGTATGCTTGCCGCTGACTTTCGACGCCGATTTGCTGACTTTGAAGCACAAAAAAGCAGGTTGGAACTGCTCGGTAACCCATTTGCTGTTGACGTGGAAAGCTCACCACCAAACCTCCAAATGGAGTTGATTGACCTCCAATGCAATGATGCACTGAGGGCAAAATATGCGGCAGTGGGTGCTGCGGAGTTCGCCCGTTTCCTCCCCGGCACAATGCCCCAGCTGCGCATCCAGGCTGCTCAAACGTTGTCTATGTTTGGCAGCACATACCTGTGTGAACAACTGTTTTCTTTGATGAACCTGAACAAAACATCACACAGAAGTCGACTTACTGCTGAACACCTCCACTCAATTCTGAGGATTTCTTCAGCTCAGAGCCTTACCCCGAACATTGATGAACTTGTGGAAAAGATGGGACACCACCAAGTATCACCCTCAACCTCAAACAAGTGAACATTACTGTGCAATCACATATTTAGAGTTTTTACTCAGTTCAAGTTTAAAAGTTAAAATTTAATATTTGTTTTCACTGCATGTTACTTCTCCTTAAACAAAGTGTTGTTTTTGATTAATAGATTTTTGCACTTTATTTTTTTGTATTTCAATCCAATTATATTTTAAAAATATTTCAGTTGAGTGGATGATAGAAAATTGCTATTATTGTTTTTTCTTTGAAGTAAATTTAGCCCACTTTTGCTAAAATAGAAAATATAGTCTACTGATGGTGCCTTGAATACCGGTTTCTTTCATTTAATGTTCATGTTATGGGGATATTTATATAAAGGAAATTTGTCTTTTGTGTCTGTTGAAAATTAAAGATTACTGACAGAGCCATAAGAAAATATTGCTTTATTTATCTGATCATATTGTAATATATTTGTTAGGTTTTCAGTAGGTTCAATTAGGTTCACTAGACTATATGCGTCATTTAAAAATTTTTCAATGAACATTCGAACAGTCCGGCCCTCGTCTTGTAGCTGATTTTTTTATTTGGCCCTCCGTCCATTTGACTTTGACACCCCTGCCCTAGACCCACTCCATTTTGCATACTGTCCCAACAGATCCACAGATGACGCAAACTCATTTGCACTCCACACCGCCCTTTCTCACCTGGACAAAAGGAACACCTATGTGAGAATGCTGTTTATCAACTACAGCTCAGCCTTCAACACCATAGTGCCCACTAGGCTAAGGACTCTGGGACTAAATACCTCCCTCTGCAACTGGATCCTGGACTTCCTGACGGGCCGCCCCCAGGTGGTAAGAATAGGCAACAACACGTCTGCCATGTTGATCCATAACATTGGGGCCCCTCAGAGGTGTGTACTTAGTGCCCTCTTGTATTCCCTGTTCACCCACGACTGCATGGCCAAACACGACTCCAACACCCTCATTAAGTTTTCTGATGACATAACAGTGGTAGGCCAGATCACCGACAACGATGAGACGGCCTATAGGGAGGAGGTCAGAGAACTGGCAGTGTGGTGCCAGGACAACAACCTCTCCCTCTCCCTTAACGTGAGCAAGACAAAGGCCCCTACTTAAAGGATGTATAGTCCTAGTCCTGTGTTGTTGTATAGGTGGAGTAATGGGCTACTTTGCATCTTCCCTTTTATTCCTCTAAGTATACATGTGGAACAGCATGAAAATCCTTTTTATCTTGTTTCAAACCATTTAGAAATGTTAATCCCAATGTCACACATTGGCCCTATTATTTATAGAAAGACCCTAATAACAACTACCAATAGACCTACTAAATAGTCAATCAAATCATTCCTCTGTAAAATGTGGAATGCATTTACTCAATTCAACTAATAGGATTGATTAATCACTAAAGAATTAACACTCAAGTGTACATGAAATACATGTGACATTACAGAATAACACAGAGTAACACCCCTTCAAATGAGTAGATTCGGCTATTTCAGTCACATGTATAACATTGAGCACACAGCCATGCAATCTCCATAGACTACATTGGCAGTAGAATGGCCTTACTGTAGAGCTCAGTGACTTTCAACGTGGCACCGTTATAGGATGCTACCTTTCCAAGTCAATTCGTAAAATGTATTCCCTGCTAGAGCTGCGCCTGTCAACTGTAAGTGCTGTTATTGTGAAGTGGAAACGTCTAGGAGCAACAACAGCTCAGCCGAGAAGTGATAGGCCACACAAGCTCACAGAACAGAACCGCCGAGTCATGAAGTGTGTAGTGTGTAAAAATTATCTGTCCCTGGTTTGCTACACTCATTACCGAGTTCCAAACTACCTCTGGAAGCAATGTCAGCACAATAACTGTTTGTCGGGAGCTTCATGAAATGGGTTTCCATGGCCGAGCAGCCGCATACAAGCCTAAGATCACCGTGCGCAATGCCAAGCATAGGCCGGAGTGGTGTAAAGCACACCGCCATTGCACTCTGGGGCAGTGGAAACGCGTTCTCTGGAATGATAAATCACGCTTCAATACCCATGATTTTTCGAATGAGATGTTTGACGAGCAGGTGTCCAGATACTTTTGGCCATGTAGTGTAAGACTCAACATGGTTACATGTGTCTTCTGATCAAAATGATCTCCAGGAGGAAAAAAAACTGTGTGTGTGATACACACAGGAGTTTGCTGTATGAACAAATTCACTGTCCTTAACCAAAGTCAAGCAGAAACTCACACCCAACTTGAATGAACATTTCTTTGCTGTTTGCTAGTTTAAAGAAGACAGGAAAACACACCCAGATTCTAATCTAATCAACTCAATTTAAATGATAGGAGCGCACCCGTCGCTCCGGCTTTGAACTCTCCGCTGTCCAATGAACAGAACAACACAGTTTCCCTGCAACACAACCTGGTCTCAGAAAATGTGTTATTCTGTATGTAAATCCGAGACACATTTAGTATGATATGTTACGTTTCGTATACTATGTATTCATTTGTGGATGTCAATCATCCATTTTTACGCATGACAATGTGTATGTGTTATGAATTGCAATTAATACAATATGTTAGAAGTTGCAATGCATACAATATGTTATGAATTCGCAAAATGTACAATATGTTAAGAATATGTGCAAAAACGGATCATTTGTTATGAATTCCAATTTGTTGTGGCTAATGTTAGCTAGGTGGCTAATGCTAATGTTAGCTAGGTTAGGGGTTAAGGTTAGGAGTTAGGTTAAAGAGTTAAGGTTAAGGGAAGGTTCAGCTAAAACGGTTACGGTTAGGGTTAGGGGAAGGGTTCGCTAACATGCTAAGTAGTTACAAAGTCGCTAAAAAGTAGTAAGTAGTTGAAAAATTGCTGATTAGTTAGAATGCTAAAGTTGTCCATGATGAGATTCAAACATAAAACCTTAGGGTTGCTAGACTTTCGTGTAATATGCTTACCTATCCACTCCAAGTAAACAGCAAAGTGGGTCAATTGCCGCAACAACTAAGAGCATTGAAGCATGGGGTGACATTTCTCTGTCAGTTTGGTTCCATTGCTACCACACTGTAACAGCATGAAGCAAATCCTTTCACATGCGCAGATACTGTATTTGACTGTGTGAGAGCGAAGTCTTGCATCTCAATCATCTCAATATTTGTGGTGCTGCAAAATGTCATTTTGCTGAGTCTATCTTTAAGTATAAGTTTTCCACCTGCAGGCACACTAATGATATGGCCCTTTTGAAATACTTAAAACACAGAAATGGATTACCCCTCAGTTTAAAAAATCATTTTTAGGTGGTAGATCAGCTTTAATGTTGCAGATTGTAGCTTCCATCAATGTAATTGCCTGCATCATTTCCGATCCCCCGTATATTGTTTTGTAAATATACAGTGCCTTCGGAAAGTATTCAGACCCCTTGACTTTTTCCACATTTTGTTACGTTACAGCCTTATTCTAAAATTGATATAGTTTTTTTCCCCCTCATCAATCTACACACTACCCCATAATGACAAATAAGTATTTGGTCAATAACAAAAGTTTATCTCAATACTTTGTTATATACCCTTTGTTGGCAATGACAGAGGTCAACCGTTTTCTGTAAGTCTTCACAAGGTTTTCACACACTGTTGCTGGTATTTTGGCCCATTCCTCCATGCAAATCTCCTCTAGAGCAGTGATGTTTTGGGGCTGTTGCTGGGCAACACGGACTTTCAACTCCCTCCAAATATTTTCTATGGGGTTGAGATCTGGAGACTGGCTAGGCCACTCCAGGACCTTGAAATGCTTCTTACAAAGCCACTCCTTCGTTGCCCGGGCGGTGTGTTTGGGATCATTGTCATGCTGAAAGACCCAGCCATGTTTCACTTCAATGCCCTTGCTGATGGTAGGCTTTGTTACTTTGGTCCCAGCTCTCTGCAGGTCATTCACTAGGTCCCCCCGTGTGGTTCTGGGATTTTTGCTCACCGTTCTTGTGATCATTTTGACCCCACGGGGTGAGATCTTGCGTGGAGCCCCAGATCGAGGGAGATTATCAGTGGTCTTGTATGTCTTCCATTTCCTAATAATTGCTCCCACAGTTGATTTCTTCAAACCAAGCTGCTTACCTATTGCAGATTCAGTCTTCCCAGCCTGGTGCAGGTCTACAATTTTGTTTCTGGTGTCCTTTGACAGATCTTTGGTCTTGGCCATAGTGGAGTTTGGAGTGTGACTGTTTGAGGTTGTGGACAGGGGTCTTTTATACTGATAACAAGTTCAAACAGGTGCCATTAATTCAGGTAACAAGTGGAGGACAGAGAAGCTTCTTAAAGAAGAAGTTACAGGTCTGTGAGAGCCAGAAATCTTGCTTGTTTGTAGGTGACCAAATACTTACTTTCCACCATAATTTGCAAATAAATACATTAAAAGTCCTACAATGTCATTTTCTGGATTTTTTTTTCTCATTTTGTCTGTCATAGTTATAGTGTACCTATGATGAAAATTACAGGTCTCATCTTTTTAAGTGGGAGAACTTGCACATTTGGTGGCTGACTAAATACTCCCCCCCCCCCCACTGTGTGCGTGTGTGTGTGTGTGTGTGTGTATATATATATATATATATATATATATATATATATATATATATATATATATATATATATATATATATATATATATATATATATAGTGCATACGGAAAGTATTTAGACCCCTTGACTTTTTCCACATTTTGTTACATTACAGCCTTATTCTAAAATGGATGGAAAAATCCTCATCAAGCTACACACAATACCCCATAATGACAAAGCAAAAACAGGTTTGACATTTTTTGCAAATAAAAAACAGAAATACCTTTTTTACATAAGTATTCAAACCCTTTGCTATGAGACTCAATTGAGCTCAGGTGCATCCTTTTTTCCAATGATCGTCCTTAAGATGTTTCTAAAACTTGATTAAAGTCCACCTGTGGTAAATTCAGTTGATTGATACACACATCATTTTCCACTATCCCTACCATCCCTCCCCTAATTGGCTTCTACTTCCAGCTGCTACATATTATATACATTTTACGGACAATCTATTTTACAATAGTTATATTTTCTTTGTTATTAGTCCCACCCTTCAGCTCCACTTAACCCCTGCCATCTATCTCTTAACACCATCCATATTGGATTTCTACTTGCCATATTTTTCAACTGTACTCTTATATTTCACAGAAGTTCTGAACCTTTCTATTCTCATAGTTTCTACAGATTATAAATTAAAGATAAACATTTTTGCTAGTAGTAATATTATATTATTGATTGACAATGACTTTTTAAATCACCCAGCAGTGCTATCTGCAGAGTTAGCTCCAGGTAAATATCGCAATTCTTCAGCCATTGCTGGACCTGTGACCAAAAATACATATTGACTGTACAAAAACAAATGATCTAAGTTTAAGTTATTTAGTAATAATAGAATCACCCAAATGTGGTAGTCTAAACTGCTGCATGCACTTCATGGGAATGGTTGTTCATGCAGGTCTTCATAAAAGATCTGCAGCGAAGCAGGGAGAAAACTAGTTTGGAACAGGGATAGAGATCCTTTTTAAACGCAAATCTGATTGGATACAGCTTTTGCTTTCTGAAATATCAGCCTCAATTTAACTTCAGAGTTTATTTATTTTCTTTCTGAGGGCTAATCATGGACATTTTCTGGGAAAGCTCTAGCCAGGGAAAGGCCACCAGAATTGGGGACTGTCCCTAGAAATCGGGGACATCTGGTCCCATAGTCACCAATGCGATAACAGCTGGGTCTTGTCTGCTGAGTTCATTGATTGTATATGAACCAGAAAAAAATGGAAGTGAGTGGGTGTCTCGCTTCCTCTTCCATCTCTGACTACTCCTTCCTTCCCCCTTCCTTCCTCAGATTAGTAGTCCTGCCTTCTCCAATGCTTTATCTACATTAGGAACCAGCTGTCTCTCGTAGTCCCAGACCCTCTTGTCTTCATGCAGCTCCTTCTTGGTCAGTCCTCCTTGTAGGGGAACTCTGGACATGGATGATATGACACACGTTAGGAGGAACCTTCACTGTCTGCCCAAAGTTACGCAGCACAGAGTGGACCGACGTCTGCTCCACTGCCCTGGGGTCAGAGACACAGGAGGGTTGTTAGACAGCTGTTCTATTCTATCCTTTCCTGGGTCTTACTTTCATCTTGTAGGGGTGGTAGGTTCTAACCAGAGCCCTATACTATGAACAAACTCTGAGTTCAACTCGTGATAACCACTTACACAAATGTGGCTCACCTTTTTAGCCAGGTACATTTTTGGGCAAGCTAAATCAGGGCTAACTCTACTTTTCCTGAATGAAATGTCTGAGCCGTGTTGTTGAGGACCAATGAGATCAGGTTCCCATCATCCCTTTCAGACCACTGATTATAAGTATAACTTTTGTATGACTTTATAAAATTATTTTATTTATATGTGTGGGGAAAAAGTTGCTTGTGCATTGATAAACACACCAAAGACGGCATGAACGATGCGTAATACAAGAAAGACGGCACTTCTTATGACCGTTTTCACTCCATAACCTGCAGAATTTGCAAGATAGCTTTTCTTGACTTGCCCATGGATTTATGTTTCAGCATTCTCTCTGAAGAGTTCGGAGTTCGACTAGACACAAGAGACATGCATGCACAGTTATAAGTCTGCTAGAGTGAGCGGCAGGAGGAAAAGATATATCCACTGTCGTAATAGGGATGATGCCTTAGCTGGAATGTGAACCTAACTGAAGCTGACTAGCTTTAAAAAACCCTGAGTATATCTAGCTAGCTTCTTAGTATACTGCTCTGGGCCATACTATCATCTTGGAGGGGTGGTAGACTATAACCTGGTCCATACTATCATCTGGGAGGGGTGGTAGGTTCTAACCTGGGCCGTACTATCATCTTGGAGGGGTGGTAGATAGTATGGCCCAGGTTACAATCATCTTGGAGGGGTGGTAGGTTCTAACCTGGGTCGTACTATCTTCTTGAAGGGGTGGACTTTTCTAACCTGGGCCGTACTATCATCTTGGAGGGGTGGTAGATTCTAACCTGGGCCGTACTATCATCTTGGAGGGGTGGTAGATGCGATAGTCTGGCTCCTCTCTGTAGATGTGCTCCATGATGTTGATCCCTGGAGCATCCCGCCAGCTGGGTCGTTCAAACCTTCCACTGGGCTCAAACTGGGACTTAGGGAAGATGTGGTTCTCTATGAGGAACACTTCAGCCTGGGGAGATGGAGGTTGGGGTGAGAGAAGGCGAGAGAGAATTCATTCAGATTTCTTTCTTCATATCTGATCTATTTTTCTCACTGTCCACACTATTGTATTTTGACTCATATCAGACTTGCACATTCACACTGATGTAGCATATGAAATAGCACGCAAACGCTTTGCTCATGAATTTCCTGTCACTGTTCCTTTAAACATCTTGGTAATGGCAGGTCATGTGTAAAAACAAACACTTCAAAGCACAACAATTCTGATCTGAGCGTCCAGACTGAGGATGAGAACCACATACGATTGTGGTGTCAGAACTCAAAAGATAAGATTCCATGGCTGCGTTTACACAGTTAGCCAAATTCGGATCTTTTTTGAATAATTGGTCTTTTCAGTTCTAAAAAATATCTGATGTGAGAAGATCGGAAATGATTGGTAAAAAAAAAGATTAAAAAACAAAAACACCAAAGATCCGTAACTGCTGTTTACACATTGGGGAAAATATCAGATGTGTGTCAGAAATGCCAAATAATTGGGATGCCAATAATTGGAAAAAAAAATCTGAATTGGGATGCCTGTGTAAACACAGCCTAACATATGCATACTGCACACGTAATGATCTCCACACATACACAGTACTTCCCTGAGTCCTCCACCTTTGAAGTACATCCATCATCTGGGGCAGGGTTTGATGCTGGTATGGAACTATAATCTCATCGATGTCGTTCAGCAGTACATAGTGTGACTGATACATGTGTCTGTAGACACAGTCATTTAGAGTGGTCAACTGGCCATAATAGTGGATGTCCCCTCCATGTTCACTGGGCTGCCACCCACGGGACGGGTTCATGTGTTGGTCGATAGGCTAGGGTACCACCTGCATTCAATCAATCAGTCAGTTAATTGGGGATACCGGGCTCGTGGTAATGACTGGAGCGGAATAGGTGGAATGGTATCAAATGCATCAAACACATGGCTTACAGGTGTTTGATACCATTCCATTTGCTCCGTTCCGGCCATTATTATGAGCCGTTCTCCCCTCAGCAGCCTCCACTGCTATCCATATATCCATCCATCCAATCAATTAATTCCTACCTCCACAAAGCCCTCTTGTGTGTAACTCTGTAGCAGTCTCTCCAGGTCTGGTCCATAGCTGGTGTTATACACCACAACATGCAATATAGCGATCAATCAATTAACCAATCTATTTAATTGTACCTTATTTTAACTAGGCTACGCCATCCGAGAATGGTAGCAGTCGGACGTCTTTGTCCTTCATCTTGCCATGTATTTATCTTTTTATATATTTTTCTTCGCATATTCTTTTTATATTTTTCTAAACCTCAACTTCAAAATTCTGTCCTGCAACCCGCCTCACCCAATGTGGTGGGATTCTGTTTTTTTCAAAAGTATTTTTATTTACCTCGGAACCGGAATCCCCCAACAGAAGCTAGCCAGCTAACCACTGCTAGCGGTCATCAGCTAACCTTTAGCCCGGATAGCTCTCGACAGTTTGTACAACGCGATTCAAACCAGAGCATACCAGCCCTATTTTCTCTCCATATCCCCGGATTCCTACAGCAAGCTCTGAACCTTTTCACCGGGATCATCGCAGCTAGCTAGCTGCAATCCGAGTGACTACTCCTGGCTAACGTCTCTGTCCAGAAGCAAGCACCAATTAGCCTGGAGCTAGCCCATGCTAGGCCCATCTCCCGGCTAGCTAAAGAGGCCCATCAGCCACTCCCGGGCTACAATACCCAGACCCCTTCTACTGCCGGTACGGGGCACGGAACCTCGTCAATCCTTCACGACTGGACTACCGACATAATCTGCTCGAGGGGGTACTCAACTGGTTCATTACTCAGTGCCTAGGTTACCTCCAATGTACTCACATCCTACCATACCTTTGTCTGTACATTATGCCTTGAATCTATTCTATCGCGCCCAGAAACCTGCTCCTTTTACTCTCTGTTCCGAATGTACTAGACGACCAGTTCTGATAGCCTTTAGCCGTACCCTTATCCTACTCCTCCTCTGTTCCTCTGGTGATGTAGAGGTTAATCCAGGCCCTGCAATGCCTAGCTCCACTCCTACTTATTTTATTTGTTGACTTCTGTAACCGTAAAAGCCTTGGTTTCATGCATGTTAACATTAGATGCCTCTTCCCGAAGTTTGTTTTATTCACTGCTTTAGCACACTCTGCCAACCCTGATGTTCTAGCCGTGTCTGAATCCTGGCTTTGAAAGACCAGCAAAAACCCAGAAATTTCCATTGCTAACTAGAACATTTTCTGACAAGATTGAACTGCCAAAGGGGGCGGTTTTAGCCTGCAAAGTTCTGTCTTACTATCCAGGTCTGTACCCAAACAATTCGAGCTTCTACTTTTAAAAATCCACCTTTCCAGAAACAAATCTCTCACTGTTGCCGCTTGCTATATACCACCCTCTGCCCCCAGCTGTGCCCTGGACACCATATGTGAATTGATTGCCCCCCATCTATCTTCAGAGCTCGTGCTGCTAGTTGACCTAAACTGGGACATGCTTTAACACCCTGGCCATCCTACAATCTAAGCTTGATGCCCTCAATCTCACACAAATTATCAATGAACCCACCAGGTACAACCCCAAATCCGTAAACACGGGCACCCTCATAGATATCATCCTAACCAACTTGCCCTCCAAATACAAGATCTCAGCGATCACTGCCTCATTGCCTGCATCCATAATGGGTCTGCGGTCAAACAACCACCCCTCATCACTGTCAAACGCTCCCTAAAACACTTCAGCGAGCAGGCCTTTCTAATAGACCGGGCCCGGGTATCCTGGAAGGATATTGACCTCATCCCATCAGTAGAGGATGCCTGGTTATTCTTTAGAAGTGCTTTCCTCACCATCTTAAATAAGCATGCCCCATTCAAAAAATGTAGAACCAGGAACAGATATAGCCCTTGGTTTTCTCCAGACCTGACTGCCTTCACCAGCACAAAAACATCCTGTGGCGTTCTGCATTAGCATCGAATAGCCCCTGTGATATGCAACTTTCAGGGAAGTTAGGAACCAATAAACACAGGCAGTTAGGAAAGCTAAGACTAGCTTTTTCAAGCAGAAATTTGCATCCTGTAGCTCAAAGTTTTGGGACACTGTAAAGTCCATGGAGAATATGAGCACCTCCTCCCAGCTGCCCACTGCACTGAGTCTAGGAAACACTGTCACCACCGATAAATCCACTATAATTGAGAATTTCAATAAGCATTTTTCTACGGCTAGCTATGCTTTCCACCTGTTACCCCTACCCCGGTCAACAGCCCTGCACCCCCCACAGCAACTCGCCCAAGCCTCCCCATTTCTCCTTCAACCAAATCCAGATAGCTGATGTTCTGAAAGAGCTGCAAAATCTGGACACCTACAAATCAGCCGGGCTAGACAATCTGGGCCTTTCTAAAATGATCTGCCAAAATTGTTGCAACCCCTATTACTAGCCTGTTCAACCTCTCTTTCATATCGTTGTTCAACCTCTCTTTCGTATCGTTGTTCAACCTCTCTTTCGTAATGCTGTTCAACCTCTCTTTCGTAGGTTGCTGCGGGGGAGACACTCTAGGCCCAAACTGCTACAGACCTATATCTATTCTACCCTGCCTTTCTAAGGTCTTCGAAAGCCAAGTTAACAGATTACCGACCATTTCGAATCCCACCATACCTTCTCCGCTATGCAATCTGGTTTCAGAGCTGGTCATGGGTGCACCTCAGCCATGCTCAAGGTCCTAAACGATATCATAACCGCCATCGATAAGAGACATTACTATGCAGCTGTATTCATCGACCTGGCCAAGGCTTTCGACTCTGTCAATAACAACATTCTTATTGGCAGACTCAACAGCCTTGGTTTCTCAATTGCCTCACCTGGTTCACCAACTACTTCTCTGATAGAGTTCAGTGTGTCAAATCGGAGGGACTGTTGGCAGTCTCTATGGGGGTGCCACAGGGTTCAATTCTCTGGCCGACTCTCTTCTCTGTATACATCAATGATGTCACTCTTGCTGCTGGTGATTCTCTGATCCACCTCTACGCAGACGACACCATTCTGTATACATCTGGCCCTTCTTTGGACACCTTGTTAAAACTTCTTGGTGACGGGGGGCATTATTGAGTAGTTTGGATGAATAAGGTGCCCAGAGTAAACTGCCTTCTACTCTGTCTCAGATGCTAATATATGCATATTATTAGTAGTATTGGATGATGTCTGTGAGTATAACAGAACTCATATGGCAGGTGAAAACCTGAGAAAAAATCCAAACAGGAAGTGGGAAATCTGAGGCTTGTAGTTTTTTAGCTCAGCCCCTATTGGAGATACAGTGGGATATTGGTTATGTTGCACTTCCTAAGGCTTCCACTAGATGTCAACCGTCTTTAGAAACTTGAATGAGGCTTCTACTGTGAAGTGGGACTGAATGAGAGGGGAATGAGTCAAGTGTCTGGCAGAAAGCCGCTGGTCATGCGCATTTCACATAAGAGGTAGCTCCGTTCCATTGCTTTTCTACAGACATAGGAATTCTCCGGTTGGAATGTTATTGAAGATTTATGATAAAACATCCTAAAGATTGATTCTATACTTTGTTTGAAATGTTTCTACGACCTGGAATATAACTTTTTGAACTTTTCGTCCGACGTTCGGCTGGACCTGAACGAGTGTTTGGATTTGTGTACTAAACGCCCCAACAAAATAAGCTATTTGGACATAAATGATGGACATTATCGAACAAATCAAACATTTATGGTGGAACTGGGAATCCTGGGAGTGCATTCTGATGAAGATCATCAAAGGTAGGTGATTATTTATAACGCTATTTCTGACTAATGTTGACTACCCAATATGGCAGATATCTTTTGGGCTGCTTTGCTGTCTGAACGCTGTACTCAGATTATTGCATGGTTTGCTTTTTCCGTATTTTTTTTTTGTTGAAATCTGACACAGGGGTTGCATTAAGGAGAAGTATATCTCTAATTCCATGTGTAACACTTGTATTTTCATCAACATTTATGTAAATTGATGTGGCTCTATGCAAAATCTCTGCATGTTTTAGAACTACTGAACGTAACACGGCAATGTAAAATGAGATTTTTTGATATAAATATGCACTTTAGCGAACAAAACATACATATATTGTGTAACATGAAGTCCTATGAGTGTCATCTGATGAAGATCATCAAAGGTTAGTGATTAATTCTATCTCTTGTGCTTTTTGTGACTCCTCTCTTTGGCTGGAAAAATGGCTGTATTTTTCTGTGGCTTGGTGGTGACCTAACATAATCGTTTGTGGTGCTTTCGCTGTAAAGACTATTTGAAATCAGACACTGTGGTGGGATTAACAACAAAATTACCTTTAAAACGGTATAAGATATATGTATGTTTGAGGAATTTTAATTATGAGATTTTTGCTGTTTTGAATTTGGCGCCCTGCACTTTCACTGGCTGTTGGTGAGGTGGGACGCCAGAGGTTTAACTAGCCTCCAGACGAGCTTCAATTCCATACAACTCTCCTTCCGTGGCCTCCAACTGCTCTTAAATGCTAGTAAGACTAAATGCATGCTCTTCAACCGATTGCTGCCCGCAGCTGCCCGCCCGTCCAGCATCACTACTCTGGACGGTTCTGACTTAGAATATGTGGACAACTACAAATACCTAGGTGTCTGGTTAGACTGTAAACTCTCCTTCCAGACTCACATTAAGCATCTGCAATCCAAAGTTAAATCTAGAATCGGCTTCCTATTTCGCAACAAAGCCTACTTCACTCATGCTGCCAAACATACTCTCGTAAAACTGACCATCCTACCAATCCTCGACTTCGGCGATGTAATTTACAAAATAGCCTCCAACACTCTACTCAACAAACTGGATGTAGTCTATCACAGTGCCATCCGTTTTGTCACCAAAGCCTCATATACTACCCACCACTGCGACCTGTATGCTCTCGTTGGCTAGCCCTCGCTTCATACTCGTCACCAAACCCACTGGCTCCAGGTCATCTACAAGTCTCTGCTAGGTAAAGCCCCACCTTATCTCAGCTCACTGGTCACCATAGCAGCACCCACCCTTAGCACGCGCTCCAGCAGGTATATCTCACTGGTCACCCCCAAAGCCAATTCTTCCTTTGGCCGCCTTTCCTTCCAGTTCTCTGCTGCCAATGACTGGAACAAACTGCAAAAATCACTGAAGCTGGAGACTCATATCTCCCTCACTAGCTTTAAGCACCAGCTGTCAGAGCAGCTCACAGATCACTGCACCTGTACATAGCTCATCTGTAAATAGCCAATCCAACTACCCCATACTGTATTTATTTATTTATCTTGCTCCTTTGCACCCCAGTATTTCTACTTGCGCATTCATCTTCTGCACATCTACCATTCCAGTGCTTAATTGCTATATTGTAATTACCTCACCACCATGGCCTATTTATTGCCTTACCTCCCTTATCCTACCTCATTTGCACACACTGTATATAGACTTTATCTACTGTATTATTGACTGTATGTTTGTTTATTCCATGTGTCGAACTGCTTTGCTTTATCGTGGCCAGGTCGCAGTTGTAAATGAGAACTTGTTCTCAACTAGCCTACCTGGTTAAATAAAGGTTAAATAAATAAAGTTAAGAACAAATTCTTACTTACAGTCACGGCCTAGGAACAGTGGGTTAACTGCCTTGTTCAGGTGCAGAACAACGTTTTATCCTTGGCAGCTCGGGGGTTTGATCTAGCAACCTTTCTGTTTGTGACCCAACGCACTAACCACTAGGCTACCTGCCGATCAGTCAATACTCACTTGTACATCTCCAGAGTCTGGGTGACCTGAAGCACGTTGTTATAATCGCCAAATAAATTGGACCAACAGACAGTGAAGTTGGACTGAAACTCCTCTTCCTCCCTTTTCACAAGGTTCTGGATGCGGAGGAAGGTTTGGTTCTGAGCGAGCTCGGCGTCAGCTTGTATGGCGAGGGTCACGTGTGACGAGTCGCAGTCGGGATGATTCGGACAAAGGACGTCGGTCGTCACGAAGCGGAAACCTTTATCCCAATATAGAACAGGGACACATATAATTACTGTATAGTGTAAACTAAATCAACAAGTCAACAAACCAATCAGCAAATCACCAAGCCCCTTATTTCTTTGTTTCGGGTGTTGATTCAGGTGTGTCAGTGCAGGGCTAAAACCAAATAGCAAATAACAGGTACCAAAGTGATCAGTGTGCATCTGGACTTCAGCCTTCGTTCCATTAGCCCAGTGACTCCCACAGTAGAACACACAGTACAGAGACTGGACAGAGTCTCGTCTGAAGATACTGATGATGCGTACGGAGCTTCCCTCCAAACGATGTTCCTTGTAGGCCCCCACCATGAAGTGTTTGGTGTCGTTGACAGGCGTGATGGACTGGTCAGAGATGTGGTGCAGATAGAGGTGCTGGTGGTTGCCTGGCTGTGACCTGAGGAATCATGGACAGATGTTGTATTTCTACAGCAGAAATGTGTGTCCCAGACAATGTTCTCCCTTTGGCACTTTTATTTCTTGATCGTACGGCAGAGGCTTCACGGTACCTGGGCAATGTGAAGATGACGTAGACCATGACTGCCAGAGCAGAAGCTATCAGTAGAGGGAACGTACGCCTCTTCACCATCATGAGCCAGATCTAGGAAGGTAGTTTATAGAAGGTGAAGATTGAGGTGACCTTTGAAGAGAAGTGAAAGTTAATAATGTAGTCGCACTTGTTCCCTGGCTGCGTTTACACAGGCAGCCCAATTCTGATTGGTCAAAAGACCCATTTGTGAGAAAGAATAATCAGAATTGGGCTGCCTGTGTAAACGCAGCCTCTGATCCTTCGTGTGAGATGAAGACATGCATGACAAGCATAATATTGTATCTAATGACACTCAATGGGCCTCAAGTTCAAGTTTCAGCATTATTTGTCCCAGAGAGGGCAATAGTGACTTTGCATTATGGGAGCACGTATGACATGAAAAACATATCAAATCCACATGGACCAGAATGGAAACGACAGCAAGGGACATAATTGAAATAAGTAATAGACTTTGTTGTATTATCTCTGTCTAGATTTGTACTGTGTGTATGTATTTGTTAAACTGTCAAATAAAATAAATCAACCACTGTCTTGAGGGGAAGTGACAGGTGTGTGCCGTGGTTGATCGCAGTTGTAGTTGTTGTTGTGTGTGCTTGTATAGAGTTCTTAGTGGACAGACCAGAGCAGGAGTTTCAGGACCTAAATGAGAAAGCTCTGAAACACAACCTCAGGAAGATACCTGACGAGATCAATGACCAGGTACTCTTACCAAAGATGGTTGATAACTGAATTCATGTTAGTTGACAGCTGAACCAAATGTCAATCAAAACTAGATTTTGAACTGATGTCTGTGCCCAGTGGAATGTGTGATGAGTGAGTATGTTTATGGAAACTTTGGGTACAAGACAATCCAGCCTACAAATAAATGCGTTGGTTGAAAAGTGTCGTGGAAATTTCCTGTATTACCAAATCATGAGAGAGCAAACCACACACACGTCAGAGTTATCATAAAGTCCATCTTTAATTATATGAGCTTCACCCTAGCCCTGTGACTCTCAGATCAATTCAGTGTCTATAAATGAATTCTCTGAGAGTGCTTACATGTTGGCAACTGAGATCCTTTATAGCAAAGACATACATAGCCAGACAGCATTGGCTATAAATTATCGTTCAGTTTGGTCTCCTAAACTAAGTTCCTACCTCGTTCTTGGTACCACTTAGAACCAAAAACATTACCTCACCCAATGACATATATCAAATACACCCCCTCCTGGACAAGATCAGAAAAGACATCATATACTAACTCAAGATAAGGGCAACCTCAGAGGGGACATGTAAATAGTTAGACACATTCCCATAAGAAGACAGGCCTGACCTCTCCCCTCTCTGGGGCCCAATGTGACTAAGCCCTGGCAGAGAAGGGTTAACTGCAAACTGTATTATCCAAAAGAAGACATTCTAATGACAAATATCTCACATAAGCATTATTATTCAAATACAACATCTCATTTATCAATGTTACCTAACTAATTCTGATTCTGCTAAAAAACCAGGAACAACCTCATCTCCAAACTAGGTTGGCTCTACAGGGAGCACTGCTACCACCAGAACTAGCACTCTCATTCTCAGCAGCAGACCTTTACAGAAAATCACATGACTTCACATGTGGAAATGTGTTTTTGGAATACTTGAAATGTGATTAAAAAAATTCACGTGAAGATTCATGTTATCACAGGTTGCTTTAAATGTTGTCACATGTTATCACATTAACTTAACATAAGATCACGTGAGCATATGAAAATGTGTTTTGGGAAATTCATGTGGTTTCTCCGTAAGGGAAGTACGGTGCACCTGTAAGGTCAAGGACGTCTAACACACACACACATACATACACAGAGTCGGTACACAGCTAAACAGGTCTTTAGAAGTGTTTGAAATGTATAAAAATACAACAACCAGAAATACCTTATTTACATACATATTCAGTCTGTCGTCTCTCTCTGTTGAAATCTTCCGGTCAATATTCTGGGGAGTCAGTCGACAGAAAGTCTCTGGTTGTCAAACCACAGGTCATCATGTCCTTTGAAGTCGTACCTTCTTGGTCTCGGAGTGTCTGTTAGAACGTATCGTCCAGAGGTGTACTAATCGGTGTTCAGCAGGCCTTGTCACCTATAGTGGTGAGAGGAATTTGTTCTTTGTCTCTCATCTTCATTTGAGTTTCCTAGGCTAACATTGTACAAACAGCTGCAGACTGAATGTTCCTGTGTGGTCTTCGAGAGAGTTTCAAAGGGTCTTACCAATTTCTGTTATAGTAGTCTTTAAACCATTTCGTAATGTATTCAGCTCACGCTGCACATACAGTTGAAGTCGGAAGTTTACATACACCTTAGCCAATTACATTTAAACTCAGTTTTTCACAATTTCTGACATTTAGTCCTAGTAAAAATTCCCTGTCTTAGGTCAGTTAGGACCAGCACTTTATTTTAATGTGAAATGTCAGAATAATAGTAGAGAATTATTTATTTCAGCTTTTATTTCTTTCACCACATTCCCAGTGGGTCGAAAGTTTACATACACTCAATTAGTATTTGGTAGCATTGCCATTTAATTGTTTCACTTTGGCCAAACGTTTCAGGTAGCCTTCCACAAACCTCCCATAATAAGTTGGGTGACTATTGGCCCATTCCTCCTGACAGAGCTGGTGTAACTGAGTCAGGTTTGTAGGCCTTCTTGCAAGCACACGCTTTTTCAGTTATGCCTACACATTTTCTATAGGATTGAGGTCAGGTCTTTGTGATGGCCACTCCAATACCTTTACTTTGTTGTCCTTAAGCCATTTTGCCACAACTTTAGAAGAATTCTCAATTTAAATAGAGACCAGACAGCGTGGCTACATGGTTGAGAAATGGGTTAAAACTAAAGACCAGTGTACAGTTGAAGTTGGAAGTTTACAAACACTTAGGTTGGAGTCATTAACACTTGTTTTTCAACCACTCCATACATTTCTTGTTCACAAACTATAGTTTTGGCAAGTCTGTTAGGACATCTTCCTTGTGCACAACACAAGTAATTTTTCCAACAATTGTTTACAGACATTATTTCACTTATAATTCACTGTATCACAATTCCAGTGGGTCAGAAGTTT
Source organism: Oncorhynchus clarkii lewisi (assembly GCF_045791955.1). Lineage (NCBI taxonomy): Eukaryota > Metazoa > Chordata > Actinopteri > Salmoniformes > Salmonidae > Oncorhynchus > Oncorhynchus clarkii. The sequence goes on along the minus strand of NC_092164.1, from coordinate 17,562,619 downwards.
ACATACACTAAATTGACTGTGCCTTTAAACAGCTTGGAAAATTACCGAAAATGATGTCCAGGCTTTAGAAGCTTCTGATAGGCTAATTGACATCATTTGAGTCAATTGGAGGTGGACCTGTGGATGTATTTCAAGGCCTCCCTTCAAACTCCGCCTCTTTGCTTGACGTCATAGGAAAAGGAAAAGAAATCAGCCAAGACCTCAGACAAAATATTGTAGACCTCCACAAGTCTGGTTCATCCTTGGGTACAATTTCCAAATGCCTGAAGGTACCACGTTCATCTGTACAAACAATTAGTACGCAAGTATAAACACCACAGGAACACATAGCCGTCATATTGCTCAGGAAGGGGACACGTTGTCTCCTAGAAATGAACGTACTTTGGTGCGAAAAGTGCAAATCAATCCCAGAACAACAGCATAGGACCTTGTGAAGATGCTGGAGGAAACAGGTACCAAAGTATCTATATCCACAGTAAAACGAGTCCTTTCTCGACATAACATGAATGGCCGCTCAGCAAGGAAGAAGCCACTGATCCAAACCCTCCATAAAAATGCCAGACTACAGTTTGCAACTGCACATTCTTAAAATAAAGTGGTGATCCTAACTGACCAAAGACAGGGAATTTCTACTAGGATTAAATGTCAAGAACTGTGAAAAACTGAGTTTAAATGTATTTAGCTAACGTGTATGTAATCTTCCAACTTCAACTGTATGTATTCTAAGAATACTGAAGCACAACTTTATAAGCTATGAATTAAAGTACACTTTAAAAAGTACACAAAGCACAGTCAATCCTACTCATTGTAAAGGGGCTTTATTATTATTACTTTAAGTACAGAAAAAATCAAATACATTTAAAAAATACTATTCATACTTTCATTACATTTGTAATACACTTAAAGATAGACTCAGCGATATGAAGCAGAGGCACAAAGTAAACAGCATAGCGGGTCAATGTCTGCAACACCTAAGAGCGTTCAAGTGTGGGGCTAAACTTCTCTGCAGGTTTGGTTCAGGATGAAGCAAATCCATTCACATGCGCAGTAGTCCTGCCTTCTCCAATGCTTTATCTACATTAGGAACCAGCTGGCTCTCGTAGTCCCAGACCCTCTTGTCTTCATGCAGCTCCTTCTTGGTCAGTCCTCCTTGTAGGGGAACTCTGACATGGATGATATGACACACGTTAGGAGGAACCTTCACTGTCTGCCCAAAGTTACGCAGCACAGAGTGGACCGACGTCTGCTCCACTGCCCTGGGGTCAGAGACACAGAAGGGTTGTTAGACAGAATGGGTCGACGTCTGCTCCACTGCTCTAGGGTTGTTAGACAGAGTGGGTCGACGTCTGCTCCACTGCTCTAGGGTTGTTAGACAGAGTGGGTCGACGTCTGCTCCACTGCTCTAGGGTTGTTAGACAAAGTGGGTCGACGTCTGCTCCACTGCTCTAGGGTTGTTAGACAGAGGTTGTATTCTTTTCTAACCAGGCTCGTACATTCATCTTGCGGGGTTGGTAGATTCTAACCAGAGCCCTATACTACAAACTCTGAGCTCAACTCGAGATAACCACTCACACAAATGTGGCTCACCTTTTATCCAGGTACATTTCTATGGCAAAGTATCCTTAGGAACTAAACTGCTCCGAGGCAGGCTAACTCAGGGCTAACTCTACTTATCCCGAATGAAATGTCTGAGCCGTGAGTTCAGGACCAAGGAGATCAGGTTCCCATCATCCTTTTGATTTGAAGAGGACCACTGATTTTCTTTCATGTTGATTTTGGAAAGAATTTAAATGTGGCACTGACTCACCCATGGATTTATGTTTCAGCATTGTCTCAATGAAAAGTTCAGAGTTCGACTAGCCACGTGCGACATGCATGCACAGTTATAAGTCTGCTAGAGTGAGAAGCAGGAGGACAAGCAATATCCACTGTCGTAATAGGGATGAAGCCTGAGCTGGAATGTGAACCTAACTGAAGCTGACTAGCTTTAGAAAACCCTGAGTATATCTAGCTAGCTTCTTAGTAAACTACTCTGGGCCATACTACCATCTTGGAGGGGTGGTAGACTATAACCTGGGCCATACTACCATCATGGAGGGGTGGCAGATTCTAACCTGGGCCGTACTATCATCTTGGAGGGGTGGCAGATTCTAACCTGGGCCGTACTATCATCTTGTAGGGGTTGTAGATTCTAACCTGGGCCGTACTACCATCTTGGAGGGGTGGTAGATTCTAACCTGGGCCGTACTATCATCTTGGAGGGGTGGTAGATGCGATAGTCTGGCTCCTCTCTGTAGATGTGCTCCATGATGTTGATCCCTGGAACATCCCGCCAGGTGGGTCGTTCAAACCTTCCACTGGGCTCAAACTGGGACTTAGGGAAGATGTGGTTCTCTATGAGGAACACTTCAGCCTGGGGAGATGGAGGTTGGGGTGAGAGAAGGCGAAAGAGAGAATTCATTCAGATTTCTTTCTTCATATCTGAACAATTTCTCACTTTCCACACTACTGTATTTTGACTCATATCAGACTTGCACATTCACACTGATGTAGCATATGAAATAGCACGCAAACGCTTTGCTCATGAATTTCCTGTCACTGTTCCTTTAAACATCTTGGTAATGGCAGGTCATGTGTAAAAACAAACACTTCAAAGCACAACAATTCTGATCGTCCAGACTGAGGATGAGAACCACATACGATTGTGGTGTCAGAACTCAAAAGATAAGATTCCATGAGTTTACACAGTTAGCCCAAACCTTTCACTAATTAGTCTTTTGACCAATTCAATCAATTCAAAAAAATATCTGATGTGAAAAGATCAGATGTAATTGGTCAACAAAATGATTATCATCTAAAATCACCAAAGATCAGAAAATGCTGTTAACAAATTGGGGAAAATATCACATTATATCACATGTGCCAAATAATTGAGGAAAAAATCTGCATTGGATTACCTGTGTAAACACAGCCTAACATATGCACAACACACACGTAACGATCTACCTTAACACACATACACAGTACTTCCCTGAGTCCTCCCCCTACCTTTGGGTTTTGCCTCTGAAGTACATCCATCATCTGGGGCAGGGTTTGATGCTGGTATGGAGCTATAATCTCATCGATGTCGTTCAGCAGTACATAGCGTGACTGATACATATTTCTGTAGACACAGTCATTTAGAGTGGTCAACTGGCCATAGTAGTGGATGTCCCCTCCATGTTCACTGGGCTGCCACCCATTGGACGGGTTCATGTGTTGGTCGATCGGCCAGGGCACCACCTGCAGTCAATCAATCAGTCAGTTAATGAATCCTATCTATCTATCTATCTATCCATCCAATTAATTAATACCTACCTCTACAAAGCCCTCCTGTGTGTAACTCTGTAGCAGTCTCTCCAGGTCTGGTCCACAGCTGGTGTTATACACCACAACATGCTGCACTCCCAACAACCTGCAACATAGCAATCAATCAATCAATTAACCAATCAACCAATGAAGCAATCCATCAATCAATCAACCAATCACTCAATCAATACTCACTTGTACATCTCCAGAGTCTGGGTGACCTGAAGCACGTTGTTATAATCGCCAAATAAATTGGACCAACAGACAGTGAAGTTGAACTGAAACTCCTCTTCCTCCCTTTTCACAAGGTTCTGGATGCGGAGGAAGGTTTGGTTCTGAGCGAGCTCGGCGTCAGCTTGTATGGCGAGGGTCACGTGTGATGGGTCGCAGTCGGGATGATTCGGACAAAGGACGTCAGTCGTCACGAAGCGGAAACCTTTATCCCAATATAGAACAGGGACACATATAATTACTGTATAGTGTTAACCAAATCAACAAACTAATCAGCGAATCACCAAGCCCCTTATTTCTTTGATTCGGGTGTTGATTCAGGTGTGTCAGTGCAGGGCTAAAACCAAATAGCAAATAACAGGTACCAAAGTGATCAGTGTGCATCTGGACTTCAGCCTTCATTCCATTAGCCCAGTGAGTCCCACAGTAGAACACACAGTACAGAGGCTGGACAGAGTCTCGTCTGAAGATACTGATGATGCGTACGGAGCTTCCCTCCAAACGATGTTCCTTGTAGGCCCCCACCATGAAGTGTTTGGTGTCGTTGACAGGCGTGATGGACTGGTCAGAGATGTGGTGCAGATAGAGGTGCTGGTGGTTGCCTGGCTGTGACCTGAGGAATCATGGACAGATGTTGTATTTCTACAGCAGAAATGTGTGTCCCAGACAATGTTCTCCCTTTGGCACTTTTATTTCTTGATCGTACGGCAGAGGCTTCACGGTACCTGGGCAATGTGAAGATGACGTAGACCATGACTGCCAGAGCAGAAGCTATCAGTAGAGGGAACGTACGCCTCTTCACCATCATGAGCCAGATCTAGAAAGGTAGTTTATCGAAGGTTGAGGTGACCTTTGAAGAAAAGTGAAAGTTAATAATGTAGTCGCACTTGTTCCCTGGCTGCGTTTACACAGGCAGCCCAATTCTGATAAATCTTTCTCACAAATTGGTCTTTTGACTAATCAGATCAACTCTTTTGCACGTAATTGTGCCAAAAGATCAGAATTTGGATGCCTGTTTAAACGCAGCCTCTGATCCTTAGAGTGAGATGAAGACATGCATGACATGCAAAATATTGTGTCTAATGACACTCAATGGGCCTCAAGTTCAACTTTCAGCATTATTTGTCCCAGAGAGGGCAATAGTGGCTATGCAGCAGGGGAGCACGTATGACATGAAAAACACATCAAATCCACATTGACCAGAATGGAAACGACAGCAAGGGACATAATTGAAATAAGTAATAGACTTTGTTGTATTATCTCTGTCTAGATTTGTACTGTGTGTATGTATTTGTTAAACTGTCAAATAAAATAAATCAACCACTGTCTTGAGGGGAAGTGACAGGTGTGTGCCGTGGTTGATCGCAGTTGTTGTTGTTGTGTGTGTGTGTGTGTGTGTGTGTGTGTGTGTGTGTGTGTGTGTGTGTGTGTGTGTGTGTGTGTGTGTGTGTGTGTGTGTGTGTGTGTGTGTTTTAATGGGGTGGCTCTCGCAAAGGCACCAATGCATTAGCAGCTAGGTCAGGTCTGCTTAGTTGACTGTATATGAACCAGTAAAAAATGAGGGAGTGGGATGTCTCTCATCCTCTTCCATCTCTGTGCTTACCACACACACACACACACACGAGCACAGATAGAGCCATAGAGTTGCTGGGGCACCTGCCCTTTTGCCCTCCTATGAACAAAGCAGCAGGGTTTTTTTGCTAATTATTTTGTATATAATCGTGGTTCTCTTTTCTCTCTTGTAATTTAAATGCTACTAATTGTACATCATTTCTCAGACACTGCCACTCATCCTGCATGCACTAGCTCTACCTGCCGGTTACTTTATCCAATTTGTATTCTATTATACGACAGGGTAAGATGCATGATACTATACACCCTCTAATTCATATGATATTGCTGCTTTTCCATTCATAACATAACCTAACAAAATCTAATATATCATACTAAATGTAGGGAAAAGATTTATGTACCAAATCCTACGAATTGCCCTGAGACCAGGTTGCAACAGTGGTAGCAAAGATGACAATATACTTTTAATTCACGCCCTTTCATCTATGGTTCTAGCTTGCTTATCCTACAATCCCACTTGGCAAAAACTAGTTGAATCAGCCTTGTTTCCACGTCATTTCAACCCCCAAAATCGATAGTCATCAACGTAAAGGCATTTCATATTATTTTCACCCAACTTTTAAAATAAATCCTATGACATGGTGACACTTGTTGTTGATTTCACGTTGAATGCATGTTAGTTGACAACTGAACCAAATGTCAATCAAAACTCGATGTTGAACTGATGTCTGTGCCCAGTGGGATGTGTGATGAGTGAGTTTTTGGAAACCTCGGGTACAAGACAAACCAGCTGACAAATAAACACGTTGCTTGAAAAGAAGCAATGGCAAAAATGATTAAAGCACCGATTATGGATGTGCTCACGTCAAGCAGACCTACGACAAAAATACATAGTAAACTTAAAACGTTAGCCTGAAATCCAGAGCCTGTTTTGCTAACATACAACGTGTTTGCTGAAATTCCACTCATTGTACTATGTGTCATGCTAAGCATGAACAAGGAGTGGAATGAAAACTCAAACAAACTGGTAGGCTCCCTACCCAGGCTAGCTATACATCTGTCAATCTGTTCTTGAATTTTTGTACATTCGAGTTTTCATTCCAATCTTCCACTGTAGCAGCCTGCTACACTAAATACAGTACAGATATGTATTTCACCCATTTCAACAAAGTAATCGCCAAGGCCACAGACACTGACTGACACTGCAGGAGACAGGGCTTTCATTGGCTGTGAAAGTTCATCCAGCCAAGGTCAAAACCAGGAACAACCTCATCTCCAAACTAGCTGGCTCTACAGGGAGCACTGCTACCACCAGAACTAGCACTCTCATTCTCAGTAGCAGACCATTACAGAAAATCACATGATTTCATATTTGGAAATGTGTTTTTGGAACACTTGACATGTGATCACATGTTTTCACGTGTAGTTTCATGTTATCACAGGTTGCTTTCCATGTTATCACATGTTATCACATTAACTTCACATAAGATCACGTGAGCACATGAAAATGTGTTTTGGGAAAGTCATGTGGTTTCTCCGTAAGGGAAGTACGGTGCACCTGTAAGGTCAAGGTCGTCGAACACACACACACACACACACACACACACACACACAGAGAGAGAGTCGGCACACAGCTAAACGGCATCATGCACCTCATCACTGGCACACTACGACCCACCTCGGTTCCCTGGCTCCCTGTCTTATTTACATAAATATTCAGACCCTTTGCTATGAGACTTGAAATTGAGCTCAGGGTCATCCTGTTTCCATTGATCATCCCTGAGATATTTCTACAACTTGATTGTGTTACATCTGCTCCTGCCACGCCCTCTACTGCTCATCCAGTGTCTCCTTGACCTGCCGCCACTCCCATAGTACTCTCTCCCTCTCTCTCTCTCTCTCTCTCTCTCTCTCTCTCTCTCTCTCTCTCTCTCTCTCTGTGTGTGATTGTGTGGGCGGAGACAGGTTGTGTGGGTGGAGTCAGAACAGATCCCCATCAGCTGCAACCTGTTCCATCAGCCCTGCCACTTCCACGCTGCCAGATTGTAATCTCTGCTCAGTCAGTCTTCGGTTCTAGCCGTTTGTTACTGTTTAGATCCTGTTTTGGCTGTTTTCCTCTCCGCTACAATTCTGCCCGCTCTGATTCTGGACCCTGTCTCCAGTCGCACATCTCGTCATCTTGCTACTCTATCCTGCGACTCCCGAGCGTTACAATGGCAACTTAGAAGCGTGCATAGCCATTTTGGTACATTGTTCACTAGTATTTGAGCAACAACTCTACGCTTATACTAGCGAACGGGCCAAGATTCCCTTTCCGATTGGCTGCCTCCGCGGAGCAGCGCTTTCCTGGGCCACAGCACTCCGTGAGCCGTGTGTTTCCAACTCCCGAGCGTTACGATGGCAACTTCGGAGTGTGCATAGCCATTTTGGTACATTGTTCACTCGTATTTGAGCAACAGCTCTACTCTTATGCTCGCGAACGGGCCAAGATTTCCTTTCTGATTGGCTGCCTCCGTGGAGCAGCGCTTTCCTGGGTCACAGCACTCCGTGAGCCGTGTGTTTCCAACTCCCGAGCGTTACGATGGCAACTTCGGAGTGTGCATAGCCATTTTGGTACATTGTTCACTAGTATTTGAGCAACAGCTCTACTCTTATGCTCGCGAACGGGCCAAGATTTCCTTTCTGATTGGCTGCCTCCGTGGAGCAGCGCTTTCCTGGGCCACAGCAGTGTGGGAGAGACAGTCCCCCATTTGCTTCTCCTACTCCAGATTCACAGAGGAGATGAAAAAAGTCTTAAACCACCTGGTCTGCGGTAAGGATGCCACTAAACGACTCGCATCCTCGCCACTGAGAGAGCTGGAACGAGGAGGCCCTTCAGGGAGCATTCCAGAATGCGCTCAGTGAGACCCTCAAGGACGAGTTGGTGTCCAGGGATGATCCTGATGTACTTGATGAACTCATCTCTTTCTCTGTCCGCATCGCCAAACATCTCCGTGAGCGTCTGAGGGAGAAGGTAGGTAGGTTGCATGCCCCATAACATCTTCTTCGGTGCCTTGTCCTCCTTCTCCAACTGCATCCCATCCCAAGGCTCTTCCAGATCCCGAACCCATGCAGCTTGGCCAGGCCTGGCTCTCTCCAGAGGAGAGGCAACGACAAATCGGTGCAAGGAGCTGCCTATACTGTGGCCAAGTTGGTCACTTTGTCTCCACTTGTCCCCTGCGTCCAGCAAAAGAGGGGGCTCAGCAGTAGTGGGGGAAATACTTTTGAGCCAAATCGCCTGCCCAACTTCCCCCAGACCCCTGCTTGAAGACAAACTTGTGTGGCAGAGCCAGGCTTTTCCTCTGTCTCTGTTCTCATCAATTAGGGCGCCCACGAGAGCTTCCTGAATTGAGGTGTCGTTACCCAGTTGGGCCTGGACACTGTCACACTCGATTCACCCCTCGATGCCAACACTCTCAATGGACAGCTCCTCGCCCGTGTCTGTGAGAGAATCGTCCCTGTCATCCTGCGTCTTTCTGGAAATCCCAATCTAGTTCCTGTGTTCAGCAAGCACCACGTGCCTGAGGCTCACTAGCAACACGTTCTCCAAGTTCTTCAACGGCTGATGGATAATAAGCTTTTTTTAAAGCTGAAAAATGTGAGTTCCATGCTGCCTCAGTGTCTTACTTGGGTTATATTATTGCACAGCGACAGTTACGTATGGACCCCGCCAAGGACATGGCAGTCACAGAGTGGCCTTCGCCCTCCAACCTGAAGCAGCTACAGCGTTTCCTGGGGTTTGCAAATTTTTACAAACGTTTCATCCGCAACTACAACTGTCTGGAAGCACCTCTCACCACTCTTACCTCCACCTCCAATCTGTTCCACTGGACTCCTGCGGCAGAGTCAGCATTCCTGGAACTCAAGCGTCACTTCACCTCTGCTCCGGTAATTACTGAGCCCAACCCAGAACTCCAGTTCATCGTGGAGGTGGACGCCTCTGACACCGGGGTAGGTGCTGTTCTGTCTCAACGTTCCCCCTCTGATTAAAAGGACCATTCTACCAACCTCACCTGTCACCCTGGTATGAACCGGACCCTTGCCTTCCTGCGTCAGCGCTTTTGGTGGCCCACCATGGAAAGAGATGTCCCAGAGTTTGTCTCAGCCTGCTCGGTTTGTGCCCGGAACAAAACCTCCACTAAACCCACTTCCGGTCGGCTTTGACCTCTTCCCATACCCAGTCGCCCCTGGTCACACATAGCTCTGGACTTCGTCACTGGCCCTCCCCCATTTAATGGTAACTCCGTTATCCTCACCGTTATTGACAGGTTTTCCAAAATGGCTCACATCATTCCCCTCTCCAAGCTCCTGTCCTCCAGGGAGACTGCGGACCTGTTAGTATTCCATGTGTTTCGTCTGCATGGCATTTCCAGTGACATCGTTTCCGACAGAGGACCCCAGTTTACCTCCCAGGTATGGAGATCCTTCTGTTCAGCTCTTGGTATCAATGTCAGTCTTTCTTTTGGATATCACCCCCAGACCAACGGCCAGACCGAACGGGCCAACCAAGAGATGGAGACTGCCCTACGCTACATGACTTCTGCTAACCCTTCCTCCTGGAGCGCTCAGCTACCCTGGGTTGAATATGCCCACAACACCCTCACCAACACCTCGTCAGGTATGTCACCCTTCGAGTGTGCTCTGGGTTATCAACCCCACTTGTTCCCCGCCCAAGAGGTTGAGGTTCCCTCTGTGTAGGACCATCTGCTCCGTTGTCACCGTACCTGGAGGAAGGCCCGGGCTGCCCTTCTTCATGCCTCCGACAGGACCCAGTCCCAAGCCAACCGTCGCCAGGCCTCAGCTCCAGTCTACACCCCAGGTCAAAAGGTACGGCTCTCATCAAAGGACCTGCCATTGAAGGTGGCATCGAAGAAACTTTCCCCCTGATTCATTGGTCCCTTTGAATTTGACCGTGTCATTAACCCCTCTGCTGTGCACCTGAAACTCCCAGCCTCTCTCAGGATCCATCCTACCTTCCATGTATCCCTGATTAAACCTGTCTGCTCCAGTCCCCTGTCTCCTCCTGCAGCGGCTCCTCCACCCCCTCGGCTCATCGATGACCATCCTGCCTATACAATCCGGCGGCTATTGGATGTGCGCCATTGAGGTCACGGCTGACAGTACCTGGGGGACTTACCTGGGGGATTCTGGGACTAAACATCTCCCTCTGCAACTGGATCCTGGACTTCCTGACAGGCCGCCCCAATTTGGTGAGGGTAGGTAGCAACACATCTGCCACGCTGATCCTCAACACTGGAACTCCTCAGGGATGCGTGCTCAGTCCCCTCCTGTACTCCCTGTTCACCCACGACTGCATGGCCAGGCACGACTCCAACACCATCATTAAGTTGCAGACGACACAACAGTGGTAGGCCAGATCACCAACAACAACGAGACAGCCTATAGGGAGGAGGTCAGAGACCTGGCCAGGTGGTGCCAGAATAACAACCTGTCCCTCAACGTAACCAGGACTAAGGAGATGATTGTGGACTACAGGAAAAGGAGGACCGAGCACGACCCCATTCTCATCGACAGGGCTGTAGTGGAGCAGGTTGAGAGCTTCAAGTTCCTTGGCGTCCACATCACCAACAGACTAGAATGGTCCAAACACACCAAGACAGTCATGAAGGGGGCAAGACAAAGCCTATTCCCCCTCAGGAAACTAAAAAGATTTGAAATGGGTCCTCAGATCCTCAAAAGGTTCTACAGCTGCAACATCGAGAGCATCCTGACCGGTTGCATCACCGCCTGGTATGGCAACTGCTCGGCATCTGACTGTACTACAGAGGGTAGTGCGTACGGCCCAGTACATCACTGGAGCTAAGCTGCCTGCCATCCAGGACCTCTACACCAGGTGGTGTCATAGGAAGGCCCTAAAAATTGTCAAAGACCACCCCAGGCGTAGACTGTTCTCTCTAGCGGTACCAGAGTGCCAAATCTCAGGAAAAAAAGCTTCTCAACGGTTTTTCCCCCAAGCCATAAGACTCCACATTGGCTAACCGGGCTATCTGCATTGTGTCCCGCCACCCACCAACCCCTGTTTTACTCTACTGCTACTCTCTGTTCATCATATATGCATAGTCACTTTAACCATATTTACATGTACATACTACCTCAATCAGCCTGACTAACAGGTGCCTGTAAATAGCTTCGCTAATGTTATAGCCTCGCAACTGTTATTTTTCACTGTCTTTTTCCTGTTGTTTTTATTTCTTTACTTACCTATTGTTCACTTAATACCTTTTTTGCACTGTTGGTTAGAGCCTGTAAGGAAGCATTTCACTGTTGTGACAAATAAACTTTGATTTGATTTGAAATGGGACATTTCCATTTTTTACTTTTAATACAGTTGTAAACATTTCTAAAAACCTGGTTTTGCTTGTCATTATGTGGTAGTGTGTGTAGTTTGAGAACTGTTTTATTGAATCCATTTTAGAATATGGCTGTAACGTAACAAAATGTGGAAAAAGTCAAGGGGTCTGAATACTTTCCCAATACATTGTATCCCGGAGACTCGCAAAAACCCACAAAATTATTGAAAAAGTCTCCACAGTGCCACACCTGCCACTCCAGGAGGAACTCTTCAACCCACCAAATATAGACCTCACGTCAAGAATGCCGATTTGGAAAATACCCACCCAACACAAATCTCGCCTGGACTGTAAGTGTAATCAGTTACAAACTGTAACTGTAATCAGGTATATCAGATTACAGATATGTTTGAAAATGTACTTCTTGGATGACTTTTAAATTCAGAAAGGATGTTTGCGAACAAATACATGATGACACCTGATGATAGAACTAAATGTGGAATAATCAGAAATGTCTGTGTAGTTCTGACTATACTATTCAAGAGGTAATGTTATTAAAAACAATTAGTTTTACAATGTATTTAACAATCTCTTGAAAACGGCTAGTAGCCTAGTTATTAATGGGTTTTAGAAAATCGTATATATATCTGGCACCAACATCAATCATTACCGATTTCTTTGGTGAAGTCCGGGTTCCTGCTCTTTAGGCCAAAGGCAGATGACCTCAGGCCTTGGATATTCCAGGATGATATAGTGAAGGCTTTGTGTTCCATAAAGTGTCCATTGTTGTTGGTCGTGTGGTTTGGCCTCAGACCAGTAAGTGTGAGCAGAGCCTGCTGAGCATCTGGTACATGCCAATGGCTTGGGCTTGTGTAAGAGTGCGGGTTGGGCCTGTTTGCCTGCTCACTGCCTGGGCGTATGTTTGACTTCCATGTTGTGGCCCTCTTTGCGGGGGTGGGGAGCATGGGGTTGGCAGGTGGGGCATAGGTCTGATCTGAGGGGGCCTAAATGGGGTGTGGGCATGGTTGACGTGGGGGGGTGTTGATTGGTTGGGGTGGGGACGTGCATGTGGCTGGTGGTGCTGTGGTCTGGATGTAAGTCCTATTGGCGTGGGTCCTCTATGTGTAGGTCCAGGGGAGGGGGGGGTCCCGCAGGTCTGGGAGAGGATCTTGCTGGTCTGGGCGGGGTGTCTATTGATCTGTTGCTCCTGTGTGAAGTGTTGGGGGTACGTTTGAGAGCGGTGTCCTTTAGGGTCCGGGCAAAGGTGGGCACTGCTGCCTTGTAGAGGTGGACCTGGTCATAGAGGCTGTTCAAGTCCAGGGTGGAGTGGTGGGCCAGGAAAACATTTGGTTTTGAGGCACAGTCACGGGAAATACTTGCGTTTAACCGCTGTATTGTGGCAGGGTGGAAGTCTTTGTGGTAGCAGGGTGGAGATAACCACTTGTGCGTTGGGGAAAGTAGAAGAAGCTTTTTCAATCACTCCCTTCAGTGCTGTGGCCACCCTTTCCTGCTGTTCTCTCAGGTCATTTGTGCCTGTGTGTATTATTATGTGGCTAGGTGAACCTAGTTGGTCCTCAGACAGAAGGTCTTGGGCGCGCTTTGGTGTTTGGACACCAGAGTTTAGACACACTGTGTTTGGGAAAAAGTTTTTTTTCTTGAAAATATTTCCCATTTGAGTCCATAAGGAGAACAATCTGTGTCTTGTGTATGTCCTCAGTGGGTGTGGGGGGGTTGTCAGAAGGGCTATCAGGGTGGCTGACAGGGGGTTGTTCATTTGTCTGTTCTGCTGTGATGTCGAAGCTATGGTCAGGGTCTGGAATGGACTGCTCTGCTGTGGTGTCGAGACTTTTGTCAGGTGCTGAGGTGGGCTGTTCTGCTGGCTTCTCTGTGGGGGATGGCCACCTCTCTAGTGGGTTGTTCTCTATCACACGCCATCCCCCTCAACCTCTCCTCCAGCTGTCTGATCCTCTCCTCTAGTGCACTGTTCTTCTCCTGTTCCTGCTCTTTCTCCTGTTGAAGTTGCCTCACCACTGTCCAGAGTGCAGATTTGTCTCTCTCCACCTCCAGCTCTCCAGGTCTGGTTAAGAGAGTGTTGTTGTGCTGGACTGTTGTCTGGGTCTGTGCTGACTGGAGTGTAATCACCTGCTGTTGCAGCTCCACCTGCCTTACCTCCAGCTGGGTAAATGTATCCTTCATTTCAATGAGAGGGTAGTACTCTGTGCTGGGAGGTTGACTTTCCGCTGGGGGTGGCTCGTCTGTGGGGTTATATAATGAAGAGGTCTGGTCTGACCCGCTCGGGGTGGGGGTATCTTTCTCAAGGGAGAGCTTCTCCTGCTGGGCTAATTCTTTGATTAGGTGAAAGTCCAGCTGAAACTGTTTGGGGTTGCCCTGTACCAATACTGTTCCAGACTTATAGAGATTTATATTAGCTGACTCAGAGTCCTCGTTGTCAAGTATCCTGAGTTTCCACCCCTCGTTAACACCCCCACTCTTAACAAAGTTGTAGTGTGCTAATATAGCACTGTGCCATATGGTTCTCAATCAGAGGCAGGTGTTAGTCATTGTCTCTGATTGGGAACCATATTTAGGTAGCCTGTTTTGTGTTGGGTTTTGTGGGTGGTTGTTTCCTGTCTTTGTGTTTGTTGCACCAGATGGATGTTGCACCAGATGGATGTTGCACCAGATGGATGTTGCACCAGATGGATGTTGCATCAGATGGATGTTGCATCGGTTTTTCCACGTTTATTGTTTTGTATTTATGTTCATGTTTAGTTTTCTTATTAAAAAACATGAACTTCAACCACGTTGCATTTTGGTCCGCCTCTCCTTCCCAGGAAGAATCCCGTTACAACTGTGTGACTCTTCTGCCATTGTTGGGCTAAAGGGCTTTGACACATCTCACTTGACACGTCAGTGCTAATTGAAGCTGTATCAAGCTTGGCAGCCTTAATTTAGCATTCAGTCCTTGTAAAGTAATGTAGTGTATTTTTCATCTTGGCTTTTGGAAATAAAATACAGTTTCAGACTAAACATTACTCACTCAGTTCCAGGTTGGATGGTGTTTTCAGGTTTCTGTTTTCCAGAGAATTTGCTGTGCAGAATAATAATCCTTGGTTGATGTATTCCTTCCAGGTGATTCCTTAATTCCGTCCAACATCAGGTTGTAGGTTTTGATTTGGAGTGAATGTCATGTTGTAGAGGGTAGTATCCTGTATATATTCCTGACAAAAAAATCCAAGTTTATCTAACTCTGAATCTATCTTTTTTTAAAGAAAATGTTGAAAAATGCAGGAGCTCATCTGATCATGACCTCTAGCCTTCTCTCTCGTTCTCTCTCTCTCTCTCTCTCTCTCTCTCTCTCTCGTGAGTCACACAATGCCAATTGTGGAAGCTGTACTGTAATTGGAGAAATACATTTAATCTCCATAATGGTGGGGGACCCAAGCATGGCATGACATCTCATATGGATATTTCCCCCTTTAATGCTAACTGGTGCATGTTGCCAAGAGGAAAAGCCTGTTTCACTGCACATTCTTGCTGATAGAACCAGTTTGTAGAGTTTGGGACTATAAGGTTCTATTTGCATTTAGGTAAAAATGTAGCTATTGACATAGCCTTGTTCTGTTCAATGTTCTCTAACTATACTAATACCACAATTCATGTTAAGTTTGAAATGGGACAATTCCGTTTTTTACTTTTAATACAGTTGTAAACATTTCTAAAAACCTGGTTTTGCTTGTCATTATGTGGTAGTGTGTGTAGATTGAGAACTGTTTTATTGAATCAATTTTAGAATATGGCTGTAACGTAACAAAATGTGGAAAAAGTCAAGGGGTCTGAATACTTTCCCAATGCATTGCATCCCGGAGACTCGCAAAAACCCACAAAATTATTGAAAAAGTCTCCACAGTGCCACACCTGCCACTCCAGGAGGAACTCTTCAACCCATCACATTTGAAAATGTACTTCTTGGATGACTTTTAAATTCAGAAAGGATGTTTGCGAACAAATACATGATGACACCTGATGATAGAACTAAATGTGGAATAATCAGAAATGTCTGTGTAGTTCTGACTATGCTATTCAAGAGGTAATGTTATTAAAAACAATTAGTTATACAATGTATTTAACAATCTCTTGAAAACGGCTAGTAGCCTAGTTAATGGGTTTTAGAAAATCGTAAATATATCTGGCACCAACATCAATCAATTTCGAGAAGGATCTGAATATACCTGTGTGTAAGTCCAGGAAACAGAAATGTATCCACAAAAGGTAGTAATGGGTAAATAGTTTCAAAGTTCAAATTGTTTAGTCAAATCCACCAGACGCAGTCAGACCATGGAAATGGTGTGGATATTACAGCCTACTACAGGATGCGACTAGCCTCTCTCTCTCTCTCTCTCTCTCTCTCTCTCTCTCTCTCTCTCTCTCTCTCTCTCTCTCTCTCTCACTCTCTCACCTGTGAGTCACACAATGCCGATTGGGGAAGCTGTACTGTAATTGGAGAAATACATTTCATCTCCATAATGGTGGGGGACCCAAGCATGGCATGACATCTCATATGGATATTTCCCCCTTTAATGCTAACTGGTGCATGTTGCCAAGAGGAAAAGCCTGTTTCACTGCACATTCTTGCTGATAGAACCAGTTTGTAGAGTTTGGGACTATAAGGTTCTATTTGCATTTAGGTACAAATGTAGCTATTGACATAGCCTTGTTCTGTTCAATGTTCTCTAACTATATTAATATCACAATTCATGTTAAGTTCAAAAGATACAAATTACTGACACCATTCAAACCAATGTGGTGGCAGGGTAGCCTAGTGGTTAGAGCGTTGGACTAGTAACCGGAAGTAAACCCCCGAGCTGACAAGGTACAAATCTGTCATTCTGCCCCTGAACAGGCAGTTAACCCACTGTTCCTAGGCCGTCATTGGAAATAAGAATTTGTTCTAAACTGACTTGCCTAATTAAAAAAATAATTTAATTTAAAAAAAATTAGTGTTCAGGACTTTATAGCCAGTTATCTCAGAATCATATTTTTGCAGATAGAACTTTCTATTCCCAAGCTCTCTTATTTGTCTGTCTTGTAGTAGCCTAGAGAGGACAGTAGGAGGTGAACAATGGAGTGAGGTAGAGAGTAGTATAGAGAGAAAGGTACAAAATGAGAACATTGACAAAGTAGAACATCAGAGAGAGAGAGAGAGTGACAAAAAGACAAATTACAATGAAAACTCCTGCGGAGAAGAAACAGGAAAAACCACCACCAAGAACATGAGACGCATCAAATCTCTACTCCTGACACCTGTCCCTTTAGAAAGGAGGGGTGGATAGCAGACCCTTCTGACGTGACGGGGCTTTGTAAGAAGAAACTAAAATCCCTGAAGCTGTCGCTGATGTAATAATAGGCAGGTTTCAATTGACCCAGGTTTATTAGCAACCTGGTCTCAGAGCATTTTGTATTATTCTCAATGTAAATCTGATACAATCGATTTAGTATGATATGTTATAAATCTATAAAACATACAATATTTTACACATTTCTAAAATGTACAATATGTTATGAATTTTGCAAAAAAATTCTAGGTTAGGGTATCGAAATCTAGGTTAGGGTAAAATTTAAGAGTTAGGTTAAAGGGTTAAGGTTAGGGTTAGGGGGAGGTTTAGCTAACATGCTAAGTAGCTATAAAGTAGCTAAAAAGTAGTTGGTAGTTGAAAAGTTGCAAATGAGCTAAAATGCTAAAGTTGTCCATTGTGAGATTTCAACTCACAACATTTTGGTTACTAGACATTTGTGTTATACGCCCACCCATCCACCCAATGTAACCATACCAAACGTAACATATCATACTAATTTGAGTGTTTCGGATGTTCTTTTACAATGTAAGGTCTAGTCTATGAGACCAGGCTGCGATTCGACAAAGGCAATGTCGCAAAAAAATATCTTTGAGACATGTGTAATGGAAACGGCACATACAGTGCATTCGGAAAGTATTCAGACCCCTGGACTTTTTCCACATTTTGTTACGTTACAGCCTTATTCTAAAATGGATTAAATAAATGTTTTCACTCATCAATCTACACACACTACCCCCTAATGACAAATCAAAAACACTTTTTTAGAAATGTTTGCAAATTTATAACAAATAAAAAACAGAAATACCTTATTTACGTAAGTATTCAGACCCTTTGCTGTGAGACTCAAAATTGAGCTCAGGTGCATCCTTTTTTCATTGATCATCCTTGAGATGTTTCTACAACTTGATTGGAGTCCCCCTCTCTTAATTTCAACTGATTGGACATGATCTGGAAAGGCACACACCTGTCTCTATCAGGTCCCACAGTTGACAGTGCATGTCAGAGCAAAAACCAAGCCATGAGGTAGTAGGAATTGTCCTTAGAGCTCCAAGGATTGTGTCGAGGCACAGACCAAAAAGGTACCAAAAAATGTCTGCAGCATTGAAGGTCCCCAAGAACACAGTGGCCTCCATCATTCTTAAATGGAAGAAGTTTGGATCCACCAAGACACTTCCTAGAGCCGTCCGCCCGGCCAAACTGAGCAATCAGGGGAGAAGGGCCTTGGTCAGGGAGGTGACCAAGAACCCGATGGTAACTCTGACAGAGCTAAAGAGTTCCTCTGTGGAGATGGGAGAAACTTCCAGAAGGACAACCATCTCTGCAGCACTCCACCAGTCAGGCTTTTATGGTAGAGTGGCCAGATTGAAGCCCCTCCTCAGCAAAAGGCACATGACCGCCCGCTTGGAGTTTGCCAAAAGGTACCTAAAATGAGAAACAAGGTTCTCTGGCCTGATGAAACCAAGATTGAGCTATTGGCCTGAATGCCAAGCGTCACGTCTGGAGGAAACCTGGCACCATCCCTACGGTGAAGCATGGTGGTGGCAGCATCATGCGCTGGGGATGTTTTATGGCAAATATGAGTTAATTTTTGCATTCTATACATGCTGCCTTTCATTACATATACCTGAGACATGAAACAGATACAGTAGGTTAGAGGGCAAACAGGCTGTCGTCAATTTTTTTATGCGCAAATTGTCTAAATGGGTAATGGAAACACTTTATTTGATACTGTTGTGTGTTGCGAAAAAGGTGGTGTGACATCATTACGTCCCGCTGTTTTTATGGACACAAGATACTGTAGTTAAATGGAAATGCACTGTAGCAGGCAATTGCCATGCAAACTTTCTAAATGTCGACAAAAAAACCACTGGACAAGTTCATGGAAACAAAGCTAGTGACATGATGTCTAGTGGCTCCTGGCAAACGTCTACGGTGTCGGTGTCAGTATTGGTTAGAATCCGGGTCAACTACTGCCCTTTGTCACAACCTTTTCCAATTGTCATCTGTTCAATATAATCTGCAAATACCTTTACAAAATATTGCTGCGAGCAGCAGCTATAGCAAGCAGCTGTAGCATCGATATAGCAGCACTGATTTACAATTTGGGCACCATGGCACTATTGTAATGATGAGTATGAACTCTTCCCTTCACCGAGATATCATAGCTTGTGTCTCTTCATCAACCGTCTCACTGTGTCTGTCTCTCTATAGCACTCTGTCTGTCTCTCTATAGCACTCTGTCATTCTGTTTTTTTTATTTTTTTATCTCAGATCAAATCTGTTTACTCAGGAAAAAATATCTCTTAAAAAAGACGGTGAGAAGTCTGGCGATGTTCCCTTGAGCAAGGCACTTAACCCTAATCCAGTTGCTCTGGATAAGCGCGTCTGCTAAATGGCTTATCTGTAGTAAACTAAGAGAACCTTTTGGAATGGACCCAAAATTCAGAAATTATTTATGTTGCCATAACATACACTGAGTGCACAAAACATAATGAACACCCGCTCTTTCTGTGACAGACTAACCAGGCGAACATTATGATCCCGTATTGATGTCACTAAATGGCTTAAGGACAACAAAGTCAATGTATTGGAATGGCCATCACAAAGCCCTGACCTCAATTGGAATGTGATGAAAGAAATAAAAGCTGAAATAAATCATTCTCTCTACTATTATTCTGACATTTCACATTCTTAAAATAAAGTGGTGATCCTAACTGACCTTAGACAGGGAATTTCTACTAGGATTAAATGTTAGGAATTGTGAAAAACTCAGTTTAAATGTATTTAGCTAAAGTGTATGTAATCTTCCAACTTCAACTGTATGTATTCTAAGAATACTGAAGCACAACTTTATAAGCTATGAATTGAAGTACATTTAAAAAGTACACAAAGCACAGTCAATCCTACTCATTGTAAAGGGACTTTATTATTATTACTTTAAGTACAGATAAAATCAAAAAAAATTAATAAATACTATTCATACTTTCATTACAATTGTAATACACTTAAAGATAGACTCAGCGAAATGAAGCAGAGGCGCAAAGTAAACAGCATAGCGGGTCAATGTCTGCAACACCTAAGAGCGTTCAAGGGTGGGGCTAAACTTCTCTGCAGGTTTGGTTCAGGATGAAGCAAATCTATTCACATGCGCAGTAGTCCTGCCTTCTCCAATGCTTTATCTACATTAGGAACCAGCTGGCTCTCGTAGTCCCAGACCCTCTTGTCTTCATGCAGCTCCTTCTTGGTCAGTCCTCCTTGTAGGGGAACTCTGACATGGATGATATGACACACGTTAGGAGGAACCTTCACTGTCTGCCCAAAGTTACGCAGCACAGAGTGGACCGACGTCTGCTCCACTGCCCTGCGGTCAGAGACACAGAAGGGTTGTTAGACAGAGTGGACCGACGTCTGCTCCACTGCCCTGGGGTCAGAGACACAGAAGGGTTGTTAGACAGAGTGGACCGACGTCTGCTCCACTGCCCTGGGGTCAGAGACACAGAAGGGTTGTTAGACAGAGTGGGTCGACGTCTGCTCCACTACCCTGGGGTCAGACACACAGAAGGGTTGTTAGACAGAGTGGACCGACGTCTGCTCCACTGCTCTAGGGTTGTTAGACAGAGTGGACCGACGTCTGCTCCACTGCCCTGGGGTCAGAGACACAGAAGGGTTGTTAGACAGAGTGGGTCGACGTCTGCTCCACTGCTCTAGGGTTGTTAGACAGAGTGGACCGACGTCTGCTCCACTGCCCTGGGGTCAGAGACACAGAAGGGTTGTTAGACAGAGTGGGTCGACGTCTGCTCCACTGCTCTAGGGTTGTTAGACAGAGTGGACCGACGTCTGCTCCACTGCCCTGGGGTTGTTAGACAGAGTGGGTCGACGTCTGCTCCACTGCTCTAGGGTTGTTAGACAGAGTGGACCGACGTCTGCTCCACTGCCCTGGGGTTGTTAGACAGAGTGGGTCGACGTCTGCTCCACTGCTCTAGGGTTGTTAGACAGAGTGGACCGACGTCTGCTCCACTGCCCTGGGGTTGTTACACAGAGTGGGTCGACGTCTGCTCCACTGCTCTAGGGTTGTTAGACAGAGTGGGTCGACGTCTGCTCCACTGCCCTGGGGTTGTTAGACAGAGTGGGTCGACGTCTGCTCCACTGCTCTAGGGTTGTTAGACAGAGGTTGTATTCTTTTCTAACCAGGCTCGTACATTTATCTTGTAGGGTTGGTAGATTCTAACCAGAGCCCTATACTACAAACTCTGAGCTCAACTCGGGATAACTACTCATACAAATGTGGCTCACCTTTTATCCAGGTACATTTCTATGGCAAAGTGTCCTTAGGAACTAAACTGCTCCGAGGCAGGCTAACTCAGGGCTAACTCTACTTATTCTGAATGAAATGTCTGAGCCGTGAGTTCAGGACCAATGAGATCAGGTTCCCATCATCCTTTTGATTTGAAGAGGACCACTGATTAAATATTGTATTAACCAAATACTTTTTTGTGTAAAAAAAATTGTAATGTTAAAATACCTATCACATTACACATTTGGTAATGACAGGATGCATTTGAAACTTCACTCACAGTATGACATTTGTATGACTTTATAAAATGATTTTATTTATTGGAGAGGGGAAAAAAGGTGCTTGTGCATTGATAAACACACCAAAGAAGGCATGAACGATACGTAATAAAAGAAAGACGGCACTTCTAATAACCCTTTTCACTCCATAATCTGCAGGATTTGCAAGATAGCTTTTCTTTCATGTTGATTTGGGAAAGAATTTAAATATGGCACTGACTCACCCATGGATTTACGTTTCAACATTGTCTCAATGAAAAGTTCAGAGTTTGACTAGCCACGTGTGACATGCATGCACAGTTATAAGTCTGCTAGAGTGAGAAGCAGGAGGACAAGCAATATCCACTGTCGTAATAGGGATGAAGCCTGAGCTGGAATGTGAACCTAACTGAAGCTGACTAGCTTTAGAAAACCCTGAGTACATCTAGCTAGCTTCTTAGTAAACTACTCTGGGCCATACTACCATCTTGGAGGGGTGGTAGACTATGACCTGGGCCATACTACCATCTTGGAGGGGTGGCAGATTCTAACCTGGGCCGTACTATCATCTGGGAGGGGTGGCAGATTCTAACCTGGGCCGTACTATCATCTGGGAGGGGTGGCAGATTCTAACCTGGGCCGTACTATCATCTGGGAGGGGTGGTAGATTCTAACCTGGGCCGTACTATCATCTTGGAGGGGTGGTAGATGCGATAGTCTGGCTCCTCTCTGTAGATGTGCTCCATGATGTTGATCCCTGGAACATCCCGCCAGCTTGGTCGTTCAAACCTTCCACTGGGCTCAAACTGGGACTTAGGGAAGATGTGGTTCTCTATGAGGAACACTTCAGCCTGGGGAGATGGAGGTTAGGGTGAGAGAAGGCGAAAGAGAGAATTCATTCAGATTTTTTTTCTTCATATCTGATCTATTTTTCTCACTGTCCACACTACTGTATTTTGACTCATATCAGACTTGCACATTCACACTGATGTAGCATATGAAATAGCACGCAAACGCTTTGCTCATGAATTTCCTGTCACTGTTCCTTTAAACATCTTGGTAATGGCAGGTCATGTGTAAAAACAAACACTTCAAAGCACAACAATTCTGATCTGAGCGTCCAGACTGAGGATGAGAACCACATACGATTGTGGTGTCAGAACTCAAAAGATAAGATTCCATGAGTTTACACAGTTAGCCAAATCTCTACACAGTTAGCCCAAACCCAAATCTTTCACTAATTAGTCTTTTGACCAATTAAATCGATTCAAAAAAATATCTGATGTGAAAAGATCAGATGTAATTGGTCAACAAAATGATTATCATCTAAAATCACCAAAGATCAGAAAATGCTGTTAACAAATTGGGAAAATATCACATTATATCAGATGTGCCAAATAATTGAGGAAAAAAATCTGCATTGGATTACCTGTGTAAACACAGCCTAACATATGCACAACACACACGTAACGATCTACCTTAACACACATACACAGTACTTCCCTGAGTCCTCCCCCTACCTTTGGGTTTTGCCTCTGAAGTACATCCATCATCTGGGGCAGGGTTTGATGCTGGTATGGAACTATAATCTCATCGATGTCGTTCAGCAGTACATAGCGTGACTGATACATATTTCTGTAGACACAGTCATTTAGAGTGGTCAACTGGCCATAGTAGTGGATGTCCCCTCCATGTTCACTGGGCTGCCACCCATTGGACGGGTTCATGTGTTGGTTGATAGGCCAGGGCACCACCTGCAGTCAATTAATCAGTCAGTTAATGAATCCCATCTATCTGTCCATCCATCCATCCAATCAATTAATTCCTACTTCAACAAAGCCCTCCTGTGTGTAACTCTGTAGCAGTCTCTCCAGGTCTGGTCCACAGCTGGTGTTATACACCACAACATGCTGCACTCCCAACAACCTGCAACATAGCAATCAATCAACCAATCAATCAATCAATCAATCAATTAAACAATCAACCAATCAATTAACCAATAAACCAATCAATCAATCAACCAACCAATCAATCAATAAATGAACCAACCAATCCACCAATTAACCAATCAAGGAATCCATCAATCAATCAACCAATCACTCAATCAATACTCACTTGTACATCTCCAGAGTCTGGGTGACCTGAAGCACGTTGTTATAATCGCCAAATAAATTGGACCAACAGACAGTGAAGTTGAACTGAAACTCCTCTTCCTCCCTTTTCACAAGGTTCTGGATGTGGAGGAAGGTTTGGTTCTGAGCGAGCTCGGCGTCAGCTTGTATGGCGAGGGTCACGTGTGACGGGTCGCAGTCGGGATGATTCGGACAAAGGACGTCGGTCGTCACGAAGCGGAAACCTTTATCCCAATATAGAACAGGGACACACACTGTATAGTGTTAACCAAATCAACAAACTAATCAGCGAATCACCAAGCCCCTTATTTCTTTGATTCGGGTGTTGATTCAGGTGTGTCAGTGCAGGGCTAAAACCAAATAGAAAATGACAGGTACCAAAGTGATCAGAGTGCATCTGGACTTCAGCCTTCGTTCCATTAGCCCAGTGAGTCCCACAGTAGAACACACAGTACAGAGGCTGGACAGAGTCTCGTCTGAAGATACTGATGATGCGTACGGAGCTTCCCTCCAAACGATGTTCCTTGTAGGCCCCCACCA